>NC_135237.1:79644214-79916714 GCF_051348905.1 Ranitomeya variabilis
AATATATATATATGAAAAACAAATGTGACAAACATAAATCATCATTAACATAATGGTGGGAGTACATGATAACAATGAATGAAAGAGCAATCATGGTGTTAAAAGGTAATATCTGTTTTAAAGCGAATCTCTCGGCAGGATTTTGTGCCATTTTGATGAGTTTTTTTTTTTTTTTACCCACATTAAATAAATAATGCAAATATGCATATATGCATATTAGGCATGTATCATGCTACAGCACAGATGCCAGCGCCATTTTGATGAATGTTAATTTTTTTTTGGAACCACACAATAAGATATACAGTATGCAAAATAGGGGGCAGGTCAGTGAGGGATCAGTGACCTGTCATAAGCCATACTGACGCATATGTAAGCAGAGCACCACATGAAGACCCCCATAAGGCCGCCCCAGAGCACGAGCAGATTAGTAGTTGAAAACTAGAAATAAAGACTAAAGTCTTTAGGTCTTCAAGTCCAAAGGCTGATGGTAATCTCTTTTTATGGGATAGGGTTGTTCCTGAAGGTACTATCAGTCACCCCCCACTTTACTGAAACCACTGTGCTGTTGTGCCAGGTATTGATTTAGTGGCTGGAGAGAGTTATTTTTTCCACCTCTCGTGGTCTTGCTGTTGCCATACATGCCACCTGTCACAGTCCATGTACTAACAAGGGGGATGAACATGGCAAGATGGAAGGAGCAGCCCAGGGGTCCGAATCATCTCATGTCATGTCAAGGATTTCCCCAGTGCATAGGAGAATGTCATTGCTAATTATATGCAGACGTGTTTTTTTTTTAACCAAAATTGTATTCTGTTGTAATTCTTTAAATACATTTATAGAGAATTTGTCACCATGATTTTGTAATGTAAAATAAAGCCATGGCTGTAGTACTGATTACATTAATACATTTGGTGAATAAATCGGCTTTGTGGTTCTTTAATCACAGTTTGAAGTTTTCTGCTAATTAGATTTGGGTGCACAGGGGCCGGACTGTGCACTGGGCCTTCTTCCAGTCTGTCATTCCCCAACCCCTCCGCCTGTCTTTAGTCTGTGAATGACCTGCCTCTTCTATTTAAAATCTCAGCAGTGACCTGTCATTCACAGACCGGAGGCAGGCAGAGGGGCCAGGGAATGACAGACTGGGAAGAGAAGTCCCAGTGCACAGTCCGACCCCTGTGCACCCAAATCTAATTGCAGAAAGCTTCTTCAAATACATTGCAGAATATCAATAAAGTATCAATGTAATCAGTATTACAGCGCCATTACAGCCATGGCTTTACTCTACATTACAAAATCGTGCTGACAGGTTCTCTGTAAGGCTACCAATATCTGCAATGAAATTTGCATTTTTTTACGTGCAAACTTTATTACAGATTTAGGCATATAATTCACTTATGCATTGTAATTAATTATATCTATCTTGAAAATCTGCATTTTTTTCATAAAAAATGAAAATCTGCAGTATATCTAGAACTAGCTGTTTTTACATTGTGCGCAGACCTTTGATTAAAGCCCCATTCATTAACGTATTGCACTTTCCAATGCTGTTTACATTGCAAAACACTACTACAAATAAGTGATGGCAGAATCTAAACTTTCTCAGCAGAATAATACTCTAATACTCTACTTTATCAGACTTTTTACCCTTCAGAGATAAGTGTCTACATTACGGCAATATCCTAATATATCGCTTGTTGGAATGTAATTGAGTACGGTACCAAGTGTGGAATCATGTATGGTGGTGGAGGAATTTCATTTTTCAAACCCACCCATATCCAGAGTAAAATCCAGGTAAATATGTCTACACCTTAGGTTTGTTTTAGATGGTTGCTCATCTTTTTCCTTTGAAAATACCTTTTCTCCATCAGTGGCTTAGGTGATGAGGTTCCAGGCTATTTGTGATGTATGCAGCCAAAATTTTATGTTATGTCCATTTTTGTAGCGCTGTATTGATTTGATTATATTAATTTAGGTTGAATTTTGATGATGCAGCAGATCAGTGGACACTGGACAAAGCATGGTCACGTTAGTGAGACGCTTGATTTCAGACACAAACATGGAATACTCCATAACATGCACTGAAATGCAACGAAAAACATCACAAAAGACCACCTCTAATATGGATCAGATTTCTCTTAGTACATTTGCTATCTTCAATGAGAACCAAGTTTCTGGATAATGCTTTTCAGACAGTGCCCCTCAGTGGCTGGGGACAAAGTTTTTACAGGAATAATTATGCTACACAAGCCATTCTCTTGGTGCCAATATCTCTGGTTAGGGAAGGAGAATTGGCGAGCACATAGACAGAAGTGCAAGGTGCAGGCGAAAGGAGGTGCTGGCCCCCTGGACTATGTAGATAGGAAACCACACACTCTTATTCAATAGATGCAATGGCTTTATTACCATGTGAAGGCAAAACAGACACATGTTCACACTTTTATAGGTGCAGGAATAGAAGCGACATATTCCATTTCGTCCCAGTCACTGGTGGGGAGGTTGTGTAGGTGCTCCCGTGCCAATGTCTTGTCTGCAGAGTGAAGCAGGAGCCTCACCATTGGTCCTAAGAAGAGAACCATTGCAATGTCTTGATGGACTCTTTATCACAGCTTTTTTGTTATACTGCCTCATGAAAACCACTCATAATCTTGTTACAATGGCACCTGTTATAGAAGACCTTGCACTGGATTTTTCATTTAAGCTGTGTACCTCCTCCTATTGTTCAACTGATTCCGGAAGAGTTTTTTTTCTTTCTCTTCTGTGCCCGTCCATTTTGAAGTTTTGACCCCATTTTAATAATGGTGCAAATTTCCTCTTCAACCAACTAGGCGTATTCCACAGGATTTGATTTTTCTCCTGTGACGTCAATCAAAACACGGCCTGCCCACAGGTCGGAGGTATATACCTAGTTGGTTTAAGGGGAAATTATTACGGGGGGAGGGTGGGCATAATTTTGTAATGGACGGACACAGAAAAATAAGAAAACTGTCCCAGAATCAGTGGAGCAGTGACCATTGCAGGGTTACTCATTTTAAATGACATAATTAAGTGAAAGGTCCTCTTTAAGGGTTGATACATTAGGCAGAAAGTGAACAGTCAGCTGTAGGAGTTTGTGTTGAAAGCAGGAAAAATGGAAAATCATAAGGATACGATGAACCTTTACAAAGGCCAAATTGTGACAAACAGTCCAGAACAGCAAGACTTTGACCTACCACTTTTCAACTTAAAGGGTTTGTCCAGTCTAAATCGATGAGTCTGCAGTCACTCGGTGTGACTATAGACTTATGAATCCCCACAGTGTGTGCACTGTGCGCTGCGGGGATTCGCCGGTTTCTGGCGCCTGGGACTGGATGGTATATATGAGTTATACATACCCCCAGCCAGAGCCTGACACTTGTATTGAGCGAGGCCACTTGTGTGGCGGAGCCCACTAGTCAGGTTCTGGCCGGGAGTATGTATAAGTCATACATGTCCTTTGGTCCCAGGCAGGGCCGGACTGGCAATCGGGCAATTCTGGCAAATGCCAGAAGGGCCTGTCTGGTCGTGGGCCGCATTGTCTGCTATTTTGTTAGCAGAATTGGTGTTCTCAAGACACCCATACTCTTATGAGGTGTGACAAAGTGCCAGCAGGCCATAGGGAACATTAGAAATATTGTTCTTGTAGTAGGTCTTGCTTTCCTCCATCCAGGGTAATCTTACTAATATATCACATCTGGTGCTTGGGGATGGGGACTACATGGGCCTGTGTGATTTCAAATGTCAGGGCTGAATTTCAGCCCCAGTCCGTACCTGGTCCCAGGTCAGAAATTGGCGGTTCTCCACAGCTTACATTGCGTGCCCTGGTGGGATTCATAAGTCTGCAGTCACACAGAGTGACTGCACACTTATCGATTTGGACTGGACAGCCCCTTTAAAGTACTCAAAGGATCTGCTCCCAACAATTTGGTGCCAGATACCACCGGACACATTCAGAGGTCTTGTGGATTCCATGCCTTGACTAGCTAGATCTCTTTAGTAATAATGTTAGTCATGTGGTTTTATTTTTTTTCTCATCAGTGGAATACAGAGTGCGTTATGATTCATACCTTTACTTGCATGTTTTGACCGCCATTTAGATCTGCTAGTACAGGACTCTCATCATACAGTATGTGCCACCACACCAAAATAGAGCATAACTGCATTATTGACAGTAGTTGGGCGAGGCTCAGACTATGGGCTGTTGTGTAATTGTCTATGTTACAAAAGCAGCAGGATAACAGGAAGGGAGGAATTGTAATCACACCTTTTTGCAACCTAGCATAATGTCCTGGCTGAAATTTTATTTATAGAATTATTTCATTGCACAATAAAACAGATGTTTGTGTCACTGGAGAAAGCAAATAAATGCTATGAGGTACAGGTAGGCATGTGAATGTTGATGTTTTGCTTTCCTCTCTGTATCTTGATAGAGAGGCCACATAATCCGCGTTAGAAGCAGAAAATAAAGATAGTGAAATATAGTTAATGATTTTCCTATGAGAAGCGGGTAATGAGGTTTTCCAGTGAAGAATGCCAATTATTATATCTATTGGTAGTTGGCAATCACCCTACATTGCATTATACAGCTAAAAATGAGAATGACTTTCTAAAAGGGGCATAAATGCACCTGATGGGAACAGTGTTTACCAGTACAAATCACTGGTAGATAAGACACGAAGGGCACAGTTTTGGGCATAAGTTTATAGGAAAAATGTAATAGAGCTGGGCAGCCCAATTGGTAATAATTTAATAGAGAAATTGACTGCTTAAAGGTGACCTATTATAATCTATAAAGGTCAAAGGGAACTTGTCAGGGAGTGCAAAATCCTGAACTATTTATATGTGCATGTGACATTTTTACAAGTCCAGCAATACCTTTACATATTTGGTCCATTCCTACGAACGGACTGGCCTTGTAAAGGTGGTGTTGGACTTTGAAAGAGCTATTTGCACATAGTCATGGCATATTGGCACTCTTGAAATTGTTGCATAAAACTAAGTATTTCTCCCAGAAAATTATTTTAATTATACTGTACATGTTTATTTCCCTTGTGTGTATTAGAACACCACAAAAAAACAGCAGAAAAAAAAGGCAATTTGGACATAATTTCACACACAACCCCCAAATAGCCAATCAAAATTATTTTCACCCTCAAGTTAATATTTGGTTGCACACCCTTTAGAGTAAATAACTGCAATCAATCTCTTCCTATAACAATTGAGAAGCTTCTTTCACCTCTCAACTGGAATTTTGGACCACTCTTCTTTTGCAAACTCTTCCAGATCTCTTATTTGAAGGGTGCCTTAATTTTAAGATCTCTCCACATGTGTTCAATGGGATTTAGATCCGGACTAATTCCTCGCCAATTCAGAACTTTCCAGCTGATTGTTTCCATCAATATCTGGGTACTTCTTTGGGGTCATTGTCTTGCTGGAAGACCCATGACCCCGATGCAAATCCAACTTTCTGACATTGGACACTACATTCCTTTGGGAATCGTCAGATTTCATGATGCCTTGCAAATAGTCAAGGCACCCAGTGCTAGAGGCTGCAAAATGGCCCCAAAACATCTTTGAGCCTCCACCATATATTACTGTAGGTATTGTGTTCTTTGTAGGACTCATTTCATTTTTGGTAAACAGTAGAATGATGTGTTTTACCAAAAAGATCTTGGTCTCATCTGTCCACAAGACGCTTTCCCAGAAGGATTTCGGCTTACTCACATACATTTTGACAAACTGCAGTCTAACTTTTTCATGTCTCTGTGTCAGCAGTGGGGTACTCCTGGGTCTCCTGCCATAGCATTTCATTTCATTCAAATGTCGATGGATAGTTTGCGCTTGACACTGATGCACCCTGAGCCTGCAGGACAGATTGAATTTCTTTGGAACTTGATTGTGGTGGCTTATCCAACATCCTGACTATCCTTGGTTGCAACCTTTCATTAATTTTACTTGCCGTCTACGATCAGGAAGATTAGCTACTGTGCCATGGGTTGTAAACTTCTTGGTTATATTGCGCACCATGGACAAAGGAACATCAAGATCTCTAGAGGTGGATTTGTAACCTTGAGATTGGTGATATTTTTCAACAATTTTGCTTCTGGCAGATTCTCTTTTAATGCAGTAGATCCTGGTCTCAGGAAATGTGTCCATAGGACTCCGATAAAGTTTTAAAAAGCAGCTTTCTGCTCTGGCGGTCAACAGCAGGTTCAACCTTGATTGTCACCTTTCAGAATAAGCTATCCTACAAGTGTGCATGTGTGCAATAATACTATTTTTATGGTAATTATATGACATCTGTCCTGCATTTTTCACCAGTTTTCCTCTCTGTGTGCTCTAGTTTGAATTTTCAGTTTTACAGCCATAGTGTAGAGACTGTCAACCATGATATCTGCAATACCCGGCGCATACACAGAGATGAATTACTCATTTCCTTCCTTTGTAAAACACACAGCAGACGCCTGGAGGAGATAACTCAGCAGTATTGAGCTGTGTAGCTGCGAATCTAGCACAAAAATGCTATTAACCTGTAGATATGGGGTTAATCTGCAGGTTTATAGCATTCTGAACCTGCCAGGCACTTAGAGCCCCACTGCCGGAGGAAATTAACTTTATTCTCCCTGGTAGCGTTCGGCGTTCAGTCACGGGGGTGGCGTTGACATTGTTTCACTCATTGCTCTGTGAATAGAGAGCGGTACTGACTGACTGCTCACTTATGGCGAATTCACGAGGCATGTGGGGGAGAAAGGGACAGATTAATTTGCTCATAAATGGATGAAGTAGCAAATTTTGCTGATAAGATATGTTGCAAAGTTCATATATTTGCCTATACTATTGCTGCATGTAAAGTTTGTTGAAATGATATTGACCATTTAAACTAGCTTCTCACTTAGACTTGGTTTGCATGTGTCAATTGCAGTCCTTAAACGATTGCCCGAAGAGCTGCTTGTTAGCAAGTCGTCAGTTGTTGACTAGCCTGTTTAGACTGGCTAGCCTCTTGTATAAACACAGAACGATTGCTAATTTGATCGTTCTCTGCTTGTAGATCATTGTTCTCAGCTGCACAAGTCCTGTTTACACAAAATGGTATGCTATTAAGTATGATGACTTTTAAGCTGCTTAAAAAAATCGCACCCGACAGGTGATTTCTGGCCTGTTTAGGCGGCTTGACTGTTGGGAATGAGCGTTCCTTGCAGCACTCCTTCCCCAATTATTGTCACTTCTAAAAGCAGCATAGCTGTTGGAAAATCATCAGTGTGGTTGTAATCATGATAAGGTAACTTTTTTTAACCAATCCAATTTCGTAAAAGCTACTTCACAAGTGAAAACTAATATGGAGCAAAGTGGGAATATTCCGTAAGAGACAGGGGCGTAACTACCGCGGTCGCAGCGGTTGCCAGTGCGACCGGGCCCGGCAGGTTAGGGGCCCGGGCCCGGCAGGTCAGAGGCACACAAAACCTTTTGCAGTGCAGGAGATCCCTCCTGCACGGCAACAGTCCGAGGCGTATCTAGGGGGAGGGGGCAGCCGGGGCATGTGAGAGACAGGAAGCAGCTCCAGTCATCATGGTGAGACTGTCAGCTTCTGCTCTGCAGCCCCGGGACAGAAGGTGAGAGCAGGGGGGAGGTGCGGGACAGAGCTGCTTTAGTCAGGAGAAGCTGAGGAGCTGCGGAGCTGCAGCCGATTTACATCAGCCACCCCTGTACCAGAGAGGAGACTGTGAGTTGTGTATATGAGCTGGTATCTGGTGTGTGTGTGTGTGTGTGTGTGTGTGTGTGTGTGATATCTGTAGTATGTGTGTGTGTGTGATATCTGTAGTATGTGTGTGTGTGTGATATCTGTAGTATGTGTGTGTGTGTGTGTGTGTGATATCTGTAGTATGTGTGTGTGTGATATCTGTAGTATGTGTGTGTGTGATATCTGTAGTATGTGTGTGTGTGATATCTGTAGTATGTGTGTGTGTGATATCTGTAGTATGTGTGTGTGTGATATCTGTAGTGTGTGTGTGATATCTGTAGTATGTGTGTGTGTGAGATATCTGTAATATGTGTGTGTGATATCTGTAGTGTGTGTGTGTGTGTGTGTGATATCGTAGTGTGTGTGTGTGATATCTGTAGTATGTGTGTGTCTGATATCTGTAGTATGTGTGTGTGTGATATCTGTAGTATGTGTGTGTGTGTGTGTGTGTGTGATATGATATCTGTAGTGTGTGTGTGTGATATCTGTAGTGTGTGTGTGTGTGAGGCAGGGGCGTAATTACCACAGTTGCAGCGGTCGCCGCTGCAAGCGGCTCTGGCAGGTCAGGGGCCCGTGTGTCCCCTTGAGCCTGTCTTCCTTGTCCCCTTATGCTTGTGTCCCTTGTCCCCGTGTGCCAGTCTCCCTTGCCCATTAGTCCCTGTGTGTCCCCATGTGCCTGTCTCCTTTGTCCCCTTGTGCTTGTGTCAGTCTCCCTTTCCCACTTGTCCCTGTGTCCCCTTGTGCTTGTATCCCTTGTCCACTAGTCCCAGTGTGCCCCTTGTGTCAGTCTCCCTTGCGCACTTGTCCCCTTGTGCCCCTTGTGTCAGGCTCCCTTGCCCACTAGTCCCCTTGTGTCAGTCTCCCTTGTCCCCTTGTGTCAGTCTCCCTTGCCCACTAGTCCCCTTGTAACCTTCTCCCCTGCCTCCTAGCCCCCCATATGTCCCCTTGTGCCTGTCTTCCTTGCTCCCTAGCCCCCCTATGTTACCCTTGTGCCTGTCTCCCCTAGCCCCCTTGTGCCCTCTCCCCTGCCCCCTCGTCACCATTTGCTCGTGTCTTTCTCACTGCCCCTGTATGGAGGGGCTGCATTATACTATGAGGGGGGCTGCGTTGTATTCTATGGGGGTTACATTGAGTTGTATGGCAGGGCTGCAGGGGGGGGGGGCCCATTTGGAAGTTCGCACCGGGGCCCATAACTTTGTAGTTACGCCACTGGTAAGAGACATTGTTAATATAGCGATAGTTATTCTCCAAACCTGATGAATGATCCTCTATTATTCCGTATTTGATAAACGCTACATAAGTGAGAGTAGGTGACGTGACCATTGTATGTAGGTGACCAGCTGCTTCAGGGGGGCAGCGTCTAAGGTGAAATGACTCCATACGCCCTAGCGAATTAGCATCTTATTATAGAAGTTGTCATTGTCGCCGTAAGGCTGCCTGGTCGGTGCAGTATTAATCTCCGGTGATTCACTGTCCTGTCACATATATGGACGAGGACATCTTTTACAGGTGTGGTGAACATCACACACAGGTGGTTATGGTAGGTGTATGCTGTCACTCCTTGGTTTGTCACTTGCTCCTCTGATCATTCCTTTTTGTTTAATTACTTATGGAAATAATACTGATTAATGGTTTAAGCAAACGGAGCCTAATGAACACTCGTAAAGGACTGTTCTGCTGTGCACAGTTTTCTTGTAAGACTAAATTAATTACGCTGTTATATAAGGCATGGCTATATTGATTGCGTATGCATTGTGCTTTAGTCCTCATGCACACAGCAAAAGCATGTGCACAGAGCCTGTAGTGTGACACAATGAGTCCATGAGGTTTTTGATAAAATGGCATACGGTGAAACATGTCAAATAGATTAATTTTTATCATATTATCAATATTCAGGACAAAAAACTTGTAGGTACAGTATTGTCCCATAGATGTAACGTCAGATGTGTAAGATGGCATTTTCGTGCGGCCTCTTTCTGTATGAACTCATATCGGTATTGTGAATAAATAAAAATCATTTTCAGACTTTATCACTGACTGTTTATAAGTTGTACCCATATACTGTATATTTCCACTTTGTTTTATCTTTGTCTTTGCCCATTTATTTGTATTTACATACTGCACATCAATTTTCCCAAACATATTTTACATGTTATTTTTGTGTAGAAAAGAGCCTACATTTCACAAGGTTTTGGATTGATGAGGTTTAAAAAAAATAAAAAAAATCTTTGTTTTTCTTACCATATAGAATGCCCTTGATTTATAATGTAGAGCGTTCCACAAGCGGGATGCACTTTCTGAAAACTTTTTCATGCAAGTCTCTTCCATTTTTCAGTACCTTTGATTCCCATAGGGAGAAAAATAATGGAGCTCAGCAGATACGGTACTCTGAGTGCATTCAACATAAAATACAATCTGCTGCATAAGAATTCCTTTTAGAGACAAGTTTTTCTGTCTTCACGGACTTTGTATTTGTTCTTTTTTTTTTCTATAAATAAACTATAAACTACCGTAGTTGCTAAGCCTGCCCTAACAATGCAGAAAATCTGAACAAATCTTATCAAAACCTTTGCAGGGTGCAGAATCCTTCTGACCACATTAATAGTCACAAGGCAAGGCTTCAACAGTCTGGCTGCTAAATAATTATCTCCAACCACTAATAAATGTGGCTATATTATACTATGGTCTGTCCAGATGGTTGGCCGCTCCTCCTAACCTTTAAAGCATTTTCATTATATTACTCTTCCTATTTCATTGTGTATGAATTGTGGTCCATCTGGCACCACGTTTGCTGCCGGAGCGTCCTACACATGGGACTGTGCAGTTCAGCCATGCAGATAGTTGGCTACAAGGGCATGATCTGGCCATAATGCTTTTTAACTCTGGCTTTTCTTGATCAATTTTGTTACCTCTAATGTGAGAAGTTGCAGAACATAACACTTAATGGGATTGGCCAATTTTTGGGACTTTTTTTTTTTTGCTTAAATGAAATGTATTTTGAGCTTAAAAATACTTTTTTCAGTTGGTGGAGCGTGTGACCAGGCCTGTCCATCAGACTCCTACAATTGTACAACACCTCACATGGGAAAGTTGATTTATGGCCACAGACTATATTAAAGTTGAATGTGGAAGGAAACAAAGAGCCTGTAAAAGCCAAACGGTGAAACATTTCTAATGATCCCAATTGCAAGAATGATTTTTAGTCTGATATACATGCATTTAAAGTAAAAAAAAAAAAAATGTCCCTAAAGGTGAAAAATCCTTTTAAAAGGGGAGAATGGACAACTGCTACTTACTGCCTGGTATTTCAAAGAGAATCTGCATTGATTAAGTACAGATGAAGCATCTGGTTTTTATGTTTGTGCTTTACCTGTACTTGCCTCAAAACCTACCAACTCACAGTTAAGCCTCTTTCACACGTCCTGATATTTCCGGAACCAGAAAATCTGGTACTGGAGATATCCGTGTCCGTGTGTGTAATACTTGCGCCGCCGGGGAGCAAGCGCTACAGTACCTGAACCTGCATCAAAGTTATGGCAGAATAAAGTTTATTCTGAATTTTTTCATCACCTGGATTGGATGCTGTTCCTTTTTTGTGCTGGCAGGTTCAGTTAAACTCTATTGCCCGCACGGCAATAGTTAAAGCCACCAGCCAATCAGAGGCTGGCAGCTGATGTCAGCGCGCACGTCGGCGGTATATGACGTCATTGTCATTCGCCGGCGACTGCGTGCCTGGACTGCGTTGAGGGAGCATCACCGCAGGAGCGCGGCCAGGTAAGGAGAAAGTTTTTTATTTTTATCGAAAGCGGTGGGGGGGGGGGGGGGCAGGATGGGAGACATGGGGGCAGGATGGGAGACACAGGGGGCAGAATGGAGACACGGGGGGCAAGAATGGAGACATGGGGCAAGAATGGAGACATGGGGCAAGAATGGAGACACGGGGGGGGCAAGAATGGAGACACGGGGGCAAGAATGGAGACACAGGGGAAGAATGGAGACACGGGGCAAGAATGGAGACACGGGGAAGAATGGAGACAGGTAAGAATGGAGACACTGGGCAAGAATGGTGACGCAGGGGGCAAGAATGGAGACACAGGGCAAGAATGGAGACACGGGGGCACGAATGGAAACACGGGGCAAGAATGGAGACACGGGGGCACGAATGGAGACACGGGGCAAGAATGGAGACAGAGGGGGCAGGGTCATGGGGCAGGATGGAGACAGATGGGGCAGGATGGAGACAGATGGGCAGGATCATGGGGCAGGGTGGAGACATGGGGCAGGATGGAGACACATGGTGCAGGATGGATTGTGAGCCCTCGCGGGCAGGGTTCTCTCTCCTTTTGTACCAGTTGTGACTTGCATTGTTCAAGATTATTATACTTGTTTTTATTATGTATACCCCTCCTCACATGTAAAGCTCCATGGAATAAATGGCACTATAATAATAAATAATAATAATAATGGAGACAGATGGGGCAGGATCGTGGGGCAGATGGGGCAGGATCATGGGACAGATGGAGCAAGATCATGGGGCAGGATCACTGGACATCACATGGCGTAGAATGGATACTGATGAGGGCAGGATAGGAGAACATATGGGACCAGGATGGGAGAACATATGGCTGGAGCCAGGAATGAGACACACGGGGGCCAAGATGGGGGATATTACCATAGTGGCTAATTAAGGGATATTATTACTGCAGTCATGTATTTATTTTATTTTTTGAGGATACTGTTTTAAATGGGGGGCGGTCCTGTTACTATGCAGAGTGACACTGTCGCCCTATTTTTTCTTCATCTGGTGTAGTGTAGAAGTTGGGAAAAAATCAAGTAATGTGCTCTGCAAGCGGTGCTCTAGATTACGGTGTTATTTCCTGCAGAGACGAGCCCTGGCTGGAAGAAGTGATGGCGGTCTGTGCTGGATGAAGATGAAAAGCAAAGATGAAGAACTTCACCTAGAGATGTCATTGGTGAGTCAGTGTGTTACCTGTACACTGACACTATACACTGTATACTATACACAGCGGTCCTGTGTACAGTGTCATCAGTGATCACTGACACTATATACAGAGCTCCTGTGTATAATGTCATTGATCACTGTATAGCCTGTACAATATATACAGCGCTCGTGTGTATAATATCACTGTTGATCACTGTATTACCTGTACACTATATACAGAGCTCTTGTGTATAATGTCACTGGTAATAACTGTATTACCTGTACACAAACATAATATACAGAGGTCCTGTGTATAATGTCACTGGTTATTAGTGATGAGTGAATATACTCGTTACTTGAGATTTCCCGAGCAAGCTCGGGTGACCTACGAGTATTTTTTAGTGCTCGGAGATTTAGTTTGCTTCGCCGCAGCTGGATGATATACAGCTATTAGCCTGCTTGATTACATGTGGGGATTGCCTAGCAACCAGGCTACCCCCACATGTACTTTGTCTGGCTAATAGCGGTAAATCATTCAGCTGCGGCGATGAAAACGAAATCTCCAAGCACTTAAAAAATACTCGGAGGACACCCGAGCGTGCTCGGGAAATCTCAAGTAACGAGTATATTTGCTCATCACTACTGGTGATCACTGTATTACCTGTACACTGTACACTATATACAGAGCTGCTGTGTATAATGTCACCGGTAATCACTGTATTACCTGTGCACAGACACTGCATACTAAGTACAGATCTCCAGTGTATAATGGCACTTATGGTGATATTAGTATTGTTTTTTTTATTAATGATCAGTATTGTAGTATTCAGTCACTATATGATGGTAATATGTTGTCCGGCCATGGTGTGGCAGTATTTGTTCCTTGTATGTGCTGTTATTTGGTCACTATGTGGTGGTAATATGTTGTCCGGCCATGGTGTGGTGGTATTTGTCCCTTATATGTGGTATTATTGGTCACCATGTGATGGTAATATGTGGTCTAGACATGGTGTGCTGGTATTTGTTCCTTGTATATGATATTATTCGGTCACTGGTGGTAATATGTGATCTGGTCATGGTGCGATGGTATTTGTCCCTTGTACGTGGTATTATTAGTCACCATGTGATGGTAATATGTGGTCTAGACATGGTGTGGTGGTACTTGTTCCTTGTATATGATATTATTCGGTCACTGTGGTGGTAATATGTGATCTGGTCATGGTGCGGTGGTATTTGTCCCTTGTATGTGATATTATTGGTCATTTAAAAATAAAAATATACCAAAATTGTATTGGATATTTTAACAAATGATTAATAGGATAGAGTAGAGTAGTTCTTGTCCAAAAGAGTCTACTTTGTCGTGGTGGCGGCTTAAAAAATCTTTTGGCCTGGTGATGGGAACTGTTAATGTGTGATTGGTGAGAAGTGGAGTTTTTTCAAGAGAGAGCAGTGGGGCTGTGGACCGTTCAAGGGGTGGAGCCTGGGCGGAGTCTCAAGGGGGCCCCGAAAATGTTGCCAGTATGGGGCCCCGAAATTCCTAGTGGCAGCCCTGAGTGTGTATGTACGGTATGTACAGTACAGACCAAAAGTTTGGACACACCTTCTCATTTAAAGATTTTTCTGTATTTTCATGACTATGAAAATTGTACATTCACACTGAAGGCATCAAAACTATGAATTAACACATGTGGAATTATATACTTAACAAAAAAGTGTGAAACAACTGAAAATAAGTCTTATATTCTAGGTTCTTCAAAGTAGCCACCTTTTGCTTTGATGACTGCGTTGCATACTCTTGGCATTCTCTTGATGAGCTTCAAGAGGTAGTCACCGGGATGGTTTTCACTTCACAGGTGTGCCCTGTCAGGTTTAATAAGTGGGATTTCTTGCCTTATAAATGGTGTTGGGACGATCAGTTGTGTTGTGCAGAAGTCTGGTGGATACACAGCTTATAGTCCTGCTGAATAGACTGTTAGAATTTGTATTATGGCAAGAAAAAAGCAGCTAAGTAAAGAAAAATGAGTGGCCATCATTACTTTAAGAAATGAGGGTCAGTCAGTCTGAAAAATTGGGAAAACTTTGAAAGTGTCCCCAAGTGCAGTGGCAAAAACCATCAAGCGCTACAAAAAAACTGGCTCACATGAGGACCGCCCCAGGAAAGGAAGACCAAGAGTCACCTCTGCTTCTGAGGATAAGTTTATCCGAGTCACCAGCCTCAGAAATTGCAGGGCAACAGCAGCTCAGATTAGAGACCAGATCAATGCCACACTTAGTTCTAGCAGCAGACACATCTCTACAACAACTGTTAGGAGTCTTTGTGCAGCAGGCCTTCATGGTAAAATAGCTGCTAGGAAACCACTGCTAAGGACAAGGCAACAAGCAGAAGAGACTTGTTTGGGCTAAAGAACACAAGGAATGGACATTTGACCAGTGGAAATCTGTGCTTTGGTCTGATGAGTCCAAATTTGAGATCTTTGGTTCCAACCACCGTGTCTTTGTGCGACACAGAAAAGGTGAACGGATGGACTCTGCATGGCTACCACAGCATCTTGCAGCAGCATGCTATTCCATCCGGTTTGTGTTTAGTTGGACCATCATTTATTTTTCAACAGGACAATGACCCCAAACATACCTCCAGACTGTGTAAGGGCTATTTGACTAAGAAGGAGAGTGATGGGGTGCTACACCAGATGACCTGGCCTCCACAGTCACCAGACCTGAACCCAATTTAGATGGTTTGGGGTGAGCTGGACCGCACAGTGAAGGCAAAAGGGCCAGCAAATGCTAAGCATCTCTGGGAACTCCTTCAAGATTGCTGGAAGACCATTCCGGGTGACTACCTCTTGAAGCTCATCAAGAGAATGCCAAGAGTGTGCAATGCAGTCATCAAAGCAAAAGTTGGCTACTTTGAAGAAGCTAGAAGATAAGACATAATTTCAGTTGTTTCACACTTTTTTGTTAGGTATATAATTCCACATGTGTTAATTCATACAGTTAATAACAGGGTCTGTACCACAGGACTGGCGTATAGCAAATGTGGTGCCAATATTCAAAAAGGGGACAAAAACTGAACTCGGTAATTATAGGCCAGTAAGCTTAACCTCTACTGTGGGTAAAATCCTGGAGGGCATTCTAAGGGATGCTATACTGGAGTATCTGAAGAGGAATAACCTCATGACCCAGTATCAGCCGGGTTTACTAGTGTCATGTCAGACTAATTTGATGAGCTTCTATGAAGAGGTAAGTTCCGGACTGGACCAAGGGAACCCAGTGGATGTAGTGTATATGGACTTTTCAAAAGCTTTTGATACGGTGCCACACAAAAGGTTGTTACATAAAATGAGAATAATGGGGATAGGGGAAAATATGTGTAAGTGGATTGAGAGCTGGCTCAGGGATAGGAAGCAATGGGTGGTTATTAATGGAGCACACTCGGATTGGGTCGCGGTTAGCAGTGGGGTACCACAGGGGTCAGTATTGGGCCCTCTTTATAACATATTTATTAATGACCTTGTAGGGGGCATTCAGAGTAGAATTTCAATATTTGCAGATGACACTAAACTCTGCAGGGTAATCAATACAGGGGAGGACAATTTTATATTACAGGATGATTTATGTAAACTAGAAGCTTGGGCTGATAAATGGCAAATGAGCTTTAATGGGGATAAATGTAAGGTCATGCACTTGGGTAAAAGTAATAAGATGTATAACTATGTGCTTAATTCTAAAACACTGGGTAAAACCGTCAATGAAAAAGACCTGGGAGTATGGGTGGATGACAAACTCATATTCAGTGGCCAGCGTCAGGCAGCTGCTACAAAGGCAAATAAAATAATGGGATATATTAAAAGAGGCATAGATGCTCATGAGGAGAACATAATTTTACCTCTATACAAGTCATTAGTTCGACCACACTTAGAATACTGTGCACAGTTCTGGTCTCCGGTGTATAAGAAAGACATAGCTGAACTAGAGCGGGTGCAGAGAAGAGCGACCAAGGTTATTAGAGGACTGGGGGGTCTGCAATACCAAGATAGATTATTACACTTGGGGCTATTTAGTTTGGAAAAACGAAGACTAAGGGGTGATCTTATGTTCATGTATAAATATATGAGGGGACAGTACAAAGACCTTTCTGATGATCTTTTTAATCGTAGAGACAAGGACAAGGGGGCATCCTCTACGTCTGGAGGAAAGAAGGTTTAAGCATAATAACAGGTGCGGATTCTTCACTGTAAGAGCAGTGAGACTATGGAACTCTCTGCCGTATGATGTTGTAATGAGTGATTCATTACTTAAATTTAAGAGGGGACTGGATACCTTTCTGGAAAAGTATAATGTTACAGGTTATATACACTAGATTCCTTGATAGGGCGTTGATCCAGGGAACTAGTCTGATTGCCGTATGTGGAGTCGGGAAGGAATTTTTTTCCCCAATGTGGAGCTTACTCTTTGCCACATGGGTTTTTTTTTTTGCCTTCCTCTGGATCAACATGTTAGGGCATGTTAGGTTAGGCTATGGGTTGAACTAGATGGACTTAAAGTCTTCCTTCAACCTTAATAACTATGTAACTATAACTATGTAACTATGTAATTCATAGTTTTGATGCCTTCAGTGTGAATGTACTATTTTTATAGTCATGAAAATACGGAAATATCTTTAAATGAGAAGGTGTGTCCAAACTTTTGGTCTGTACTGTATATATATATGTTTGTGTGAAAATATTATAATATATATATATATATATATATATATATATATATATATATATATATATATATCTAATATATAAAGCTGAATGTGTGTGTGTGTGTATGTATGTATGTATGTATGTATGTCCGGGATTGGCATCTGAACCGTAGCAGCTACAGCCACAAAATTTTGCACAGTCACACGTCTGGACCCCGAGAGCGTCATAGGCTATGTTGTGAGGTGAAATTTTAACCCCGCGCTTTCCAATTCACCAAACAATTTTGCCCCTATCTACATAATGGGGAAAAAGTGAAAGGAAAAGTGTTGGAGGCGTCGCAGCTACAGGCACAAAATTTTGCACAGTCACACGTCTGGACCCTGAGAGCGTCAAAGCTATATTGTGAGGTGAAATTTTAACCCCGCGCTTTCCAAGTCACCAAACAATTTTGCCCCTATCTACATAATGGGGAAAAAATGAAAGGAAAAGTGTTGGAGGCAAATTAACAGCTGCCAGATGTGAACAAGGGGGACTTAAAGAATGACAGCGATGGCACCAAAGAGTATATACTGTACAGTTGCTAAGGTGGGGCCCCAACATGGGATAATCACACCACCACGGGGATATGAACACACACACAAAATGCGCCACACACTACCACGTGCTCGAACACATATACCACCCTCAGTGCACATTTCACCACACATACACCAACCTCGCCACATAAAAGTAGAAACACAAAAGTCGCCGCTCAAAACTCGCCACGCGCAAAACTCTCCACATGCAAAACTCGCCACACGTGCAAAACTCGCCACACGCAAAACTTGCACACGCAGAAAAATTGCCACACGCAGAAAAATTGCCACATGCACAAAAGTTGCAACACATGCAAAAGTTGCCTCACACAAAACTTGCACATACTCAAAAGGCACCACACATAAAACTCGCCACGCGCAAAACTCGCCATGCGCAAAACTTGCTGCACACAACTTGCTACACTAACCTGTCACATGCAACTCGACACACAAAAAGTTGCTACACGCATGTCGCCACACAAAACTCATCTCACAAAAGTCCCTACATGCATGTCGCCACACGCAACTCAACACACACAACTTGACACACGAAACTCGCCCTAAAACACACACAAGTCTGGTATCCTTCAAAAATAAAAATCTGATTAATAAGCAGACAAACTACAAGAGCAACAAATGTACCATATAGGAATCCGGCAGCTGTCAGTCACATGACCAGTCTATTATGTGTATGTGTGAGCTAATATATACTGCCAGGGGGTGGGCTTACTGTTGGCTGGGGATTTATCAGGCTGCCATTTTAGCTTAAAAATACTGAGGTAAAAATACTGACCAAATAACGTGTGAACGAGGGCTAATACAGGAGGAGATGACATACAGCTATATACTATATACAGGAGGAGATGACACAGGTATATACTATTTACAGGGGAGATGACACACAGGTATATACTATATACAGGAGGAGATGACACACAGATATATACTATATACAGGAGAGATGACACACAGGTATATACTATATAGAGGAGGAGATGACATGCAGGTACATACTACATACAGGAGGAGATGACACACAGGTATATACTATATACAGGAGCAGATTACCTACAGGTATATAGTATATACAGGAGGAGATGACATACAGGTATATGCTATGTATAGGAGGAGATGACATACAGGTATATACTATATACAGGAGGAGATGACACACAGATATATACTATATACAGGAGATTACATACAGGTATATCTAATATATAAAGCTGAATGTGTGTATGTATGTATGTGTGTATGTCCGGGATTGGCATCTGCACCGTCGCAGCTACAGCCACAAAATTTTGCACAGTCACACGTCTGGACCCCGGGAGCGTCATAGGCTATGTTGTGAGGTGAAATTTTAACCCCGCGCGTTCCAATTCACCAAACAATTTTGCCCCTATCTACATAATGGGGAAAAAGTGAAGGGAAAAGTGTTGGAGGAAAATTGACAGCTGCCAGATGTGAACAATGAGGACTTAAAGAATGAGAGCGATGGCGACAAAGAGTATATACCGTACAGTTGCTAAGGTGGGGCCCTGACATGGGATACTCACCACACACGGGGATATGAACACAAACACAAAATGCACCACACACTACCACGTGCTTGAACACACATACGACCCTCAGCACACAATTCACCACACACACACCAACCTCGCCACATAAAAGTCGAAACACAAAAGTCACCACTCAAAACTCGCAACGCGCAAAACTCACCTCATGGAAAACTCACCTCATGCAAAACTTGCACACACAGAAAAATTGCCACATGTACAAAAGTTGCACCACATGCAAAAGTTGCCTCACACAAAACTTGCACATACTCAAAATGCACCACACATAAAACTCGCCACGCGCAAAACTCGCCATGCACAAATCTTGCTGCACACAACTTGCTACACTAACCTGTCACATGCAACTCAACACACAAAATGTTGCTACACGCATGTCGCCACACAAAACTCATCTCACAAAAGTCGCTACATGCATGTCGCCACACGCAACTCAACACACACAACTTGACACATAAAACTCGCCCTAAAACACACACAAGTCTGGTATTGTCCTTCAAAAATAAAAATCTGATTAATAAGCAAACTACAAGAGCAACAAATGTACCATATAGGAAATACGGCAGCTGTCAGTCACATGACCTGTCTATTATGTGTATGTGTGAGCTAATATATACTGCCAGGGGGGAGGGCTTCCTGTTGGCTGGGGATTTATCAGGCTGCCAATAGCAACCAATCACAGCTCAGCTTCTATTTTGCTACAGTTAATTAACCTGAGCTCTGATTGGTTAATATAGGCAACAAAGACATTCTCAGTATAACAAAGCTAATATATGTTGTGAAATGCTTCTATTTGCTTAGTTTTTGCCTTTTAATAATTACATTTCTATCTATTTGTTTTGTGGTTTTTGTGTGCAGAATAAATTTTTGTTAACACATTCTATTTTGCTAACAGCAGTCATTAACCCGGGCGAAGCCGGGTAGTACAGCTAGTATATATATATACACTATGTATAGTAATTTCCAAAACTCACTCATTTCTTGTATTTAAATTATAGTAAATTATATTGTATAGTGGAGGAGATGTGTAATTTATTTTTTTTTATCAACTTTTGTGGTAATGTTGGCAGACACTTCACATCTAGAGTTATGGAAATCCGTTCAGACAATAGAACATGCAGAGTCTAAGGGCTTGTTCACACGATCCTTTTTTTGCTGCGGATCCGCAGCGGATTTTCAGCTGCGGATCCGCAGCCGTTTTCCATGCAGGGTACAGTACAATGTTACCCTATGGAAAACAAAATCCGCTGTGCCCACTATACTTTTTTTCCCAGGCAAATCCGCGCGGATTTGCCTGCAGAAAAAAAGAAGTACCATGTCTATTCTTTCTGCGGATTCCGCTCCTGTTTTCAACATGCACCAATAGGAAAGTGCTGTTGAAAACCCGCAGAGGAATCCGCAGAAGAAACAGTCGGAAAATCAGCAGTGCTGTTTTGCACTGCGGATTTTCCAAATCAGGACCTGAAAAAAAAAGGATCAAAAAAAAGATCGTGTGAACATAGCCTTATTCATCTGATGCGGACAATTTACCGTCACTCATTAGGTGTAAATGTTGCTTCCCCAGATTGACCCTAAAACTCTCCGTGTGTTTCCCTCCTGTCACAGTTCACATATGAGTTTCATATCGCTTTAGATTTAATAAGAAGTCAATATGTGTTTTCTGTGTCCTTTCAGTGTTCCATTGTCCAAGACGTCCCGCAGAGAATTCCTCATTTAAATAATTATAATCCTTGGTCTGCATATTAGATCCCTCCCAAGAGATCATTGCAGCGAGGATAAAACACATTAATTGGCTTCATGAATGTTAGCGCCGTGACCTTGCTGAAGAATTAGGAATCCGTTCTGGCAGCAAAGGGTTTTTTGGTAAATTCTGTAACATACTGTACATGGCTGGTAACAACATAATATTGGGGGGAAATACTAGAAATAAATATATATATATATATATAGTATGTATATGTGTGTATATATTTAGAATATATATGCTATTCTCTTTATTAACTGCTTGTCAGAACATGTTTTTGTTCTGCTGTAAGGGGCTGCTTGTTTCACAAGAATTTAGCCTTTATAAGGAAAAATTCCTGGAAGAAACATAAATGATGCAGAAAGGATGACGCACAGACGCTATATTTTAATGTGAAAAGTAATGTCTCAGCCAACATTTGCCTGATGTTTTACATTTGCTCACATTTGTTAACGGGAATGCCTGTGTTTATTACAATATATACAGTAGTGTGAGGCAAAATAAATGAACCTTATGGCAGTCAGTAAATGTATGACCGTGCCAAAAAGCATGGGAACCATTTGCCGGTATAACTAACCTGTGCCAATTCAATGTGAGAGTTTTAATGAACATAAGTAAGGTTAGTATATAAAATATTATGTAACCAGGTGCTTTTAGGCCTTGTTCCCATATATATTAAACTAGATGGAGGCCCGATGCTATCGCATCGGGAGGGCGGTAATGTCACGATGGGGGATGGCTTTGCAGCATTGAGAATCTCTCCCCCCATGTGCTCACCCACCTATCCACTCTCTCTTTCCGCAAGTGCTGACTTCTCCCATCTGTGCTCTCGTCTTTGATCAATCTACCCCATGTGCTATGCGCTCCCCCTGTACAAAGATGGCGGCGGTCTGTGAATCATTCGGCTGATCCCGGCTGTGGCGTGTTCACGATGGTTTTCCGCTGGTGGTACCACGCAAGAGGCTGCGTATGGTGTATGTGTGTGTGTATGGTGTGTACGGCGTATACAGTGTGTGTGGTGCGTACGGCGTATACAGTGTGTGTGTGTGGTGCATACGGCGTGTACAGTGTGGGGTGCGTATGGTGTGTACAGTGTGTGTGTGTGGTGCATACGGCGTGTACAGTGTGTGGTGCGTACGGCATATACTGTGTGTGTGTGGTGCGAACGGCGTGTACAGTGTGTGGTGCGTACGGCATATACAGTGTGTGGTGCGTACGGCATATACAGTGTGTGGTGTGTACGGCATATACAGTGTGTGGTGTACGGCATATACAGTGTGTGTTTGTCCGTGTGTGTGGTGCGTATGGCATATACAGTGTGTTTGTGTGTGTGGTGCGTATGGCATATACAGTGTGTTTGTGTGTGTGGTGCGTATGGCATATACAGTGTGTGTGTGTGTGTGTGTGTGTGTGTGTGGTGCGTACGGCGTATACAGTGTGTGTGTGGTGCGACAGTGTTCCTCTGGTGGTACTGCGCAAGAGGCTGGTACCACCAGCAGTTTCCATACTGAGACACCCATCACTTGGGTTGTCCCAATATGGAGGTCGGTGAACTTCTGCCGCTTGGAATTCTGGGATCCGGACACATCTGGACAGAACAGGATGTGAAGACATTACAAGGTAAGTATATACAGTATATACTGTAGATGCTATTTTTTTTCTCTTTTCTGAAGGAAATTTTCTGTACTAAATTTTTGAGACAAAGTGGATTTAATGAAAACTGATACCCAATATACATTTAAGGGGAATCTGCAGGATCCCCCCCTTAAAAAAAACAAAGCAACAACAACTATTGATCTCCATGTGTAGCTTTCAAAGACTAGTCCAGCAACACATTCTGTAGCCAATGCGTTCCCCCATTACTGAGAAATCAGCGTTTGAATTCATATTCAAACGTGGCTGAAGAGCTATTTGTGGACCTGAAGCCTCTGTCACTCCAGCTCTATTCCCTGCCCAGCCCCAGTTTCATTTACAGCCTCTATGCTTTGTGTGTTAAAGCTAAGAAGCTGTCAGTCAAGCAGGAGGAGGTGTTACTGGAAAGTAAATTGAGCTGGAGTGACGGAGGCTTAGGAAGAGGTTCCACCTGCCAAAAGCACTTCTGCCTCATTTGCATATCAATTGAAATTCTGATTTCTCAGTAACAGAGGAACGGACTGGCCATGTAAAGGTATTGCTGGACTTGTCTGTGAAAGCTATATTTGCATATAAATAGTTTGTGGAAATTATGAGGACAGATTCATTCCCTGTAAAGACTATTGAATTGCGTATTTTGTGGTTCATTTTTTCTCTATAGACTTCTATGGGGAGTCTGGAAAAAGGGATGAAAACAAAGTCGTGTGTTTAATTGCTGAATCTAAGCTTTTCTGTACTAAAAAAATGCATTACAAAACACTGATTCATATCTGCACACAGGACACCTCAAATTTAAGGGAAAACCCATAAAAAAGTAGCAAAAACGCAATAATCAGATAAGATTATCGTTTGGAGAAATGAGGCATATCTGCGACTTGTGAACACAGCCTTATAGGAAAATGCACATACAGAAAATACACAGTTTAAAGGAACCTGTCATGTAAAATAGCGTTATTAACCTGCAGATATGGGGTCGCCGCACTGAGAGAATTAATTCTATTCCCCTCTGCAGGCTTGTTCTTTCAGCCATAGAGGTGGCGCCAGCACGGTTTCTGTCACCTCCTCACCCCCAGTTCTGACTGACAGCCAGCCCTAATAATCAGTCGGCTGTCAGTCAGTGCCGGGGGCGGTTACAGCCACCACTCTCTATGCACAGCTAGATTTAAACTTGCCTGCGCCGCCCCTGTCACTGAAAGAGTGAGGCTGCCAGGAGGAGTAAAGTTCATTTCCTCATGGCAGCGGGGCTCTCAGTGTGGCAGCCGTACGGTGTCAGAACGCTATTAACCTGCAGATTGACCCCAAGAAGAAGGGAATGATTTATGCAGGGAAAAGAGACTTCCTGTTTTCTACAATGAGCAGAGAACAGAGAAGAATTATCTGGGTAGAAAGGCAAAATGAGCAATTGTAAGTACACCGTGCTCTATAATATGGTTGCAATATATTAAGGGGATAAAGACTGATGGAAGTGCTTCTTTAAACTTGGAAACGATCCAATTCATGATGACACCAGCCTTGTTGAAGTGTGCACAGGAGTAAGAGGCGTCAAATTCAGAGTTCTATGCTGCATAATAAGGTTATATAGACTATACATGTGTGTGTGAGCTGTTTTACTGTAGAGAATTAATTGTTCATGCCATGGTTTTCTTGTATAAATTAATTCAGCCATATCTGCTAGGCCATGTTCACACAAAGCTTTTTCCATGCAGTTTTTTTTTTTGCCACATTTTTTTGAGAATGACAATTTTACCTCGTTTTTGTATAATTTCTGCAATAAATTGTTTTGTAAATGCACTTTGTCAGCATGGCCATAGAGTTTCACATCCCCAGCTTTGAGCAGCTATCACACTACATCTTCTGCCTGCTAATCCGATGGCATCATAGGTCGCAGGTTCCCTGGTCACACAGGGGATTAAGTTTGCCCCTTATTTCCATTATTATTTATGTATTTTCATCACATGGGTGTCTAATATAAACTGTTCGCCTGTCTAATATTTAGCCTATAGGACAATTGCATCATGGCTAATGTCATTGGTGAGACATGAATGGGTTCTTTGAGCGTCTCAGCAATATCTTTATGTGGAAGTGAATACGTAAGGTGCATTTTGATGAAATATCTCCCTCTGATGTTGGCATATTTGACTGACAAGCCCCAGACCCACTGGCGTGGTACAATGTCAGGTATTGTTTTTCTTGCCACTTCATACTCCGTTTGCTTTATGAGCACTGAAGCTTTAAATCTGGAATAATTAGGAGGAGAGCTGCTTTACCATTGGTTTGCAGAGCTCTGTACCCTCCCTGAGCACTTAGATAAAAGCGCTCATAATGATCAGGCTCAAGGATTTCATTGCCTGTGGAAACCCAGTGGGCTGCGTATGCAGAAAGCGATGATTATTCAGCTTCTTGTGTTCAAACAGCTGAGATTCAGAGAATGTTGGTGCAGTGACCCATAGAATTCTGCATCCATCCTCGGCTCTGCACAAAGCCATTGCTACAGCCATTAACAATACTGAGCCAGCCCTTGGCTTTAATGCTTCGTAATTATTTGTTCTTAAAGGGACACGAGACGTGAAATCTATTTGGTGTAGATTTCCAATCTTTTTTTCCCTCCTCTCAGGGTGGAGAGGATGACTTTAGTGTTCATCAATGGGATTACACAGTATAGAACAATGGTTGCCCCAGTGGTAGAGCTCATGTCTTTTTTATTCCAACCTCCGGGACTGTCTGCTTGTTCTCAAAACCTGTCTATGGATTGTGTTTGATGTTGCAGCTCAACTCCATTGAATGAGATTAGGCTGCAATACCGTACACAACCTTTAGGTAGGTGTGGCGCTGTTTTCAGTAAGCAGCCAGGATTTATTCTGGAAGCCTCTTTTCAGTATGTGTAAGTGAAAAGGAAGAGGTGATTAGGTATGGTTTAAGAATGCTATAATAGCCAATGTGACTTCAGGCAAGTGTGGACAATAAATTGCCATTTTTAACATTACAGGCATGAATTAATGAAACGTGAGCTCCAGGACTGTCCATCCTTCTGCTCACAAACGTCTGTATTAGTGGATGGAGAATGAGCCATGTTATAATTGCTGGTGTGTATAAATCGTGCAGCGTTGTGTAAGGGCCGGCTGCAGGTTCGTGCGCCACGTATGGTATTCTGCCCTGTTACATAATGGAGCATAAGTGGATGTTTCATTGAGGAGTTACCTTCAAAGACATATGATTATTTGTAAATAGCAACAGCTAATTCTCTTTGTCTTTCTATGAAATCTCTGCCAGCTAGCTTCAGCAAGATTCATGTGCACAGAATTATACCATGACTTATTCATCGGTTTGTCCATCCTTATGTGCCTGCCTACCTACAGCATGACTAGGATATGCCACAAGTTTGTTTGGTCGATGAGGAGGGTCCAACCTACCATTGACAGATCTGTTTAGAAGTGGAAAGTTTAGCTTCTCTTTGCTATTTTGATTGGATCAATTTTTACTACAGATGTCTCTGAACACCTGTAATGTTCTAGACATACACAAGCCTAAAAGGAATCTGTGAGCAGGCTATGGTTAGCAGAATAATGTAGAGATAGAGACCCTGATTCCAGTGATGTGTCACTTACTGGGCTGCTTGCTGTAACTTTAATAATGTCCTGCTTCCTAAAACAGTGGTTTTATTATTAGAGGACTAGTAGACCTGCTGCCATGTAGTCCTCCATATTTATGAGCTCTGTATAACTCTGAACCATCATTGATTGGCATCTTTCTGCCTATGCACAGTGTACACAGAAAGCTGCCAATCAGTGGTGTGGGCAGCTTATACATAACTCAACATTCAGAAACCTGCTAGATCTGCTGCAGCTAAAACAGGGATTTTATCAAAACTGCAGTAAGAAGGCCAGTAAGTGACACATCACTGGAATCATGGTCTCTGCCTCTACATTATGCTGCTCTTAGATGGGTAGGAGAAACCTATTGACAGATTTCCTTTCAAAATTGATGTGTTCAATAGATGACATGATGAACATCTATTATGACCTGTTTTATATATACCGTAATATTTATTATTGTATATCTATTTTTTTATGGAAAAATAGTTGTGCAAATTTCATTTTTTTGGTCCTTCCAAAAGACAGATCAATTGGTGGAGGATAGGACTAGTAGTCTTCGCTGCTGTGCTAGAATCAACAAATCCAGAAGATGTGATGAGGGTTGGGACCACGTAGTTTATTCTTAACGTGTTTCGAAGTTGAACCAACATTGTGGTTCTCCTGATGAAGACATTGGTTCAACTTCGGAAGCGCTTTGGAAATAAACCACATGAACCAATCCCTTATCACGTCTTCCGGATTTCTTGAATACAGCACAGCAGGGCAGACTACTACTCCTATCCTCCACCCATTGTTCTACACGGTGGGATTTCCCGACCTGCGGGTACTGCAGCAGCTATCCCACCTTGATTCCTCAGATGTTTAGTTCCTGTGACTGAATGTTTTATTTCCATTTTTATTCTCTCCAAATCGGTCATAAAACTCCAAATAAAATCTGACAGGTGACCGTAGCCCCATATAGATCTGTTATATGTATACTAATATAATCTGAGAGAGACGGAATGTTCAGATCAAGAGAAAAATGTGCAAAAGACAACGGCGTGTGTAATGTGCACAGAAGAGAGAGGATTTCAGAATGAGCCAGTCAGTGTGATGTGATCATCTTTGTTATAGAAATTATTAGAAGAGCCATATAATTGCTGCACAAGTAACGAGGCTTGCATGTAAGAAGCTGATGTTGTAATCTCATTGATTTTTCCTAACACCACTCCTATTATTTCATCCAACCAGGAGGAAGAAGCAAGTACTGTACAAGTGAGGGAGCTGGACCAAGATGTCCTGGTGCTTAAGAAAGTGTCGTCAGAAAGGCCAGCCTCCACAGCCGGGAGTGGCGAGCGTGATTGGAGGTAAGAGTTTTCCTCTGGGCACACAGATGCAGACGAGCACAGGCTGAGTGCGGAGCTCCGCTGACAGATGGATCTAGCTAGCAGGCACAGAGCTGGTTTGGGAAGACCCCGCACGGTATAGGGGATGCCCTTGTCAGTCACACGCCACAATGGGAAGTTCGAAGCTGAGGGTGTTTGATGCCCAAATGGATGTGAAGCCGTCAGCAGCTTTCACAGTCAGGGAGCTTCCTTTGCCTACATTCGATGTGCCTTATTTTAAATACATCGATGAGGAAGATGAGGAGGATGAATGGAGCAGTCGCTCTCAGTCGTCTACCGAGGATGACTCTGTGGACTCTCTGCTTTCTGATAGGTACATGGTGGTATCTGGGACGCCGGAGAAGATTTTGGAGCACCTCCTGAATGACTTACACCTGGACGACGTACAAGACAAAGAGACAGGTATGATAAGGAAAACAGATGTGGGTTCCCTGCTTGTGGACAGATGCCAAGGACCAGAAAGCTTTGCATGATACATTGTGGTTACTTTGTTTGTTTTTGTTTTCTTTTACAAACCACCGTCAATAATGAAGAACTTTAGATGTCCCCATAACCTCATATACACCATGATGAATGACCAGACTTAGAGGTGGTACGGTCAGGATACAATTGCTTCTTAAGCTGGCATATTTTTGAGGGGGTGCACCATCACAAAAGGTAGAAAAGCTGTCAGCTGCTTCAGAACATCTTGAGTCATCAAACTGGCATTTATTAGTTCTGTATGTAGCAGTGGTTGTAGAGTGTATTGACCACGTGGAGTGTTATTTTGGGCTGTCCACGATTTGACAGTTAACCCTCGATTACTCAGATCTGCAAGTTTCACCCAGCAGTCACATATGTTACACTCCACGCTCGTATCTCTCACTTCTTATATAGTTCATTAGCGCTATCAGTAATGCTCAGCAATTTAATTTAGCCAGTGGCAATTGAGAAAGTGGAGAATGACATATTCTCAGTCATTTCATTATCTGGTGTAATTGCTGTAATGCTTTCTGTTCCTGCATGAGACTTAAAAAGGCTAAGAGCTCACTCCTGGAGCATCCCGTGACTAGTAGCCAGCTAATTAGAAACTGAGCCGGGTGCTTTATAAAGTTTAACCAAGTAGGAGGCAAAACTTTCATTAGTTATCTAGAAAGAATGTTTCCCTGCAGCCAAGTGTTCCCTTCTGATGTCAGAACGATTTCTCGGCCCCTGTGACAGCTACTACCATAGCAGTGAAAACAGAAACTAAACACAATGAATTATTCACTGGCATCTTGTGCACAGTAATCCCTGTATGCATTGGGTTTGATCATCGCTAAAGTCCCAGCTAGATCCAGTATATGTATTAGTAATGGATGGTCTGTTATGGGTTATTATGGTTGTAACAGTATACCGTGATTTTGGCTTCCTGGTATGATGACACTGTGAGAAATAATGAATGGAGGCTATTTTGGGAAGCTGAGAGTTCAGGTGACAGGAGAGCAGGACACCCTCGTGTTCTCATTATCTTGCATTATCCTTTACGGTCTATTGTCTAGCTCAGGCCATCTCTAGAGAAGCCATCCTCAAGTCTGCAGCATCTCGGTTCTGCATTGCATCGAGTAGCGAGAGAAAATCTGATATTTATTTCATTATCAAATATGTACTAAACTGCAAAGTGAATCCAGCTCCTCTCTGCCCCCATCGCAGCCACATTTTAATGTTCCGGGCCGCGTGATGTCTCATGACTGCAATAAAAAGACAGGCGTAATAATGTCGTGTAATAATGACTATAAATCTCATTTAGCCATTTTTTTGGGATCCAAGAAATTAGCAATCAAGTGCCAGCTATTAACGTTCATTTTAATTTTGACTGTTTCTCATTTAGGATGTTAATGACTTCCATGAATAGCACTAGAGCGCTTCAGGAAATGTTCCTTGTTTGGGTGCAAGAGCCTGTAAAGGATTTTTGTGGGGAGGCTGAGACAAGAAATGGCCATCTGATGACATGCAGATGAGATGCACGGACAGCCTGCCCCGTCCCCTTGTGGGAAATGATGGGTCAAGTCACCGCTGAGAGCGATCAGCCATCTATCACATACTTGATTGAGATTGATTGGCTGTGAATATTCAGATTGAATTACTCTACTAAATGACCACCTCCAGCCTTCCTGCACAGCGCCAGCACTCCCGGTGATCACTCACCCCACCGTAAGACCTCACTAAATCTATTAGACATGGTGCCTTGAGAATTGTCAGAAGAAAATTCTCATTTTATGTGAAAGTAAACAAAGCACAGGTACAAATGCTGAGTCAGTAGCCATGAAATCTAGGAAAGAAGCATATTGGACTATTGAGCAGAGATTTATGTGAGCAGCTGTATGTTGTAGAGGGTACCATAGACGGCGAGAATGATGGCAGTCATTAGTGCCGTCATAGTGTTCATATGTTGATAATTAACTGCATGCAAGGTGGACTGGTGGAGTGTGATTGGCCACTATATCATCTTTAGTCCCATCTTCAGCTTTTTACAGTTTGCTAATTGGAAAAAAAAAAAAAGAAAAATAGACCTATATCATTGCTGATAGTTCGATAAATGTAAGGGTTAATCTCAGATTACCTTTTCAGGGTGACACAGTTCCCCAGATTTCCAGTTTCCTGCTTGTTGGGGGCAGTGCGCTCCTAATTGATTGACTGTCCAGAAGTAGCATTGTTGCACCGCTAACTTGATTTGTGCACTCTCCCATATTGCAAGAAGAGGAAGCTTTGCCCCTGCAGCACCAGAGGAGAACAGAGTATTGACTGTACGGATTCAGCAATCTGTCCAGCTTCAGAGCAGGGCTTACAAGCGCTGAAGAAAAGAGCTTGTAAGCACTGCATTCTTTGCCTAGGAGACCGGTCTCTGCTGATAAACTGCTGAGGTGCTCAGTAAGCTACAAAATGAGAAGTGAACAATATAGTTAGACAGAGAGTAGTTTTAATGAATATATATTATTTATTATGCTTTGTTTATGTAGCACCATCATATTCCATAGTGCTTTCCAGACACTCATCACTCTCCCCATTGAGGCTCATAATTTAAATTCTCTATTAGTATGTCTTTGGAGTCTGGGAGGAAACCCACCCAAACACGGGGAGAACATACAAACTCCTTGCAGATGTTATCCTTGATGGGATTTTAACCTATTTTAACCTAGGACCCCCTCAAAGCAAAAGTGCTAACCACTGAGGCATAAAATGCAAAGTTGCTTGTTTTTACAATCACCATGCAATTTTACCCATTAAAGACCCTGACATCAACCTGTTACCTAACTTGCTTAGTTTGGACTAACCCATCTTAGTTTTTAAAATTGGATGTCGCTAATTCTCTTTCAAATAATTTTTATTAACTTTTGATATGGGATTTAGGGACCAGGGATGAAAGGCGGGAGGGAGGGAGGAATATGGAACAAGGATAGTTTGGATGTCACTAATTCTAACTAAATGCACTGGCAGCACAGCATACTGGTTCAGGTCACAATGTGGTGGCATCCACCAGGCAAGGATAACGTCTATTGTAAAACTATGAAAATGTCTCTATTTCACTTTATAATGGCGCTCATTTTATTGTTATTGACAAGAATGTTAGCTTATGTTCACACCAAGATTTTGAGACTGAAAAGCCTGATGTGGTTGTCAACAGAAATCTGGGTCAGGAAACCATGTGAATCCATTTTTCAGATAAAACTTTTTTTTCCCACACTTTTTTTTTTTTGCAGACTTTTGGATTGACAGTACTAAGATTGGAGCGGATTCCACAAGAAATCCACATCAAAGAAGTGAGATGTCAATTCCCTTTTTGTTCCCAGGGCACGATTTTCAAAATCTCTTCGGGAAATAAATAGTACAAAACAAACTAGCTGTATAGACAGCTTTGTAGATTTTCCACTGAAATCAAATGGAAGAGTATTTAAAAAGTATTTGTGGAAGTATTTAAAGCAGATTAGCTTCATAATCTGTGTATGAAAACATTTTTGTGTGAACATACTCTAAGGCCGGAGTCACACACAACGTATAAAAATAGGGTCCGTTTTTGATGGCCGAGATACACAGAAAATTTCCTGAACAGTGATCCGTATTCAATGCGAGGATGCGATTTTGTTCTCCAAAAATTATCCGTGTGTCATTTGTATGGCATCCGTACGGCGGCTTGCAAAATGGACATAGAATGGATCCATGGCCTCAAATATTCGTAAAAACATATATACAGTCTATATATGTCAGTGAGACACATATATATACATATATTTATATTTCATACAGCGCTAGATAGCAGAAAAGCCGGTAATTCAATTGCCGGCTTTTGCTATCTTCTTCCCAAACCCGACAGGATATGAGACATGGTTTACATACAGTAAATCATTTCATATCCCTTATTTTTTTACATATTGCTCACTAGTAGTGTTAGAAGTGTATGTGTGCAAAATTTGGGGGCTCTAGCTGTTAAAATAAAGGGTTAAATCACAGAAAAAACTGGCGTGGGCTCCTGCGCAATTTTCTCTGCCAGAGTTGGAAAGCCAGTGACTGAGGGCAGATATTAATAGCCTAGAGAGGGACCATGGTTATAGGACCCCCCCGGCTAAAAACATCTGCCCCCAGCCACCCCAGAAAAGGCACATCTGTAAGATGCGCCTATTCTGGCACTTGGCCACTCTCTTTCCCACTCCCGTGTAGCGGTGGGATATGGGGTAATGAAGGGTTAATGTCACCTTGCTATTGTAAAGTGACATTAAGCCAGGTTAATAATGGAGAGGTGTCAATAAGACATCTATCCATTATTAATCCTATGTTCATAAAGGGTTAAAAAAACACACACATTAGGAAAAAAGTATTGTAATGAAATAAAGACACAGGGTGTTGTAATTGTTTATTAAACGCTCAAATCGAATTGAAGACCCTTGTCACCTGAAACAAAGTTAAAATAAAAAAACAATATCCCATACCTCTCCGGCGTTAGTCAAGTCCCACCATGTAAATCCATCAGAAGGGGTTAAATAATTTTACAAGCAGAAGCCTGCTAATGCAGCTGTGCTCCTGCCTGTAAAAAGTGGGGAATGAATGGAAAACAGGGGAACGTAGCTACCTAGACTTGCGGTGCTGCGCCCCCTGCTGGCATAACTTCATATGAACTCGAGCGTGAAAAAATATTCTGAAAAATTCCCACGCTCGAGTTCATATGACGATTTTTTATCGCATTGCACTCGTCCGTATTATGGTCTAGTGTGACTCTGGCCTAAGGGTGGATTCAGCTCCAAAATCTCCTTCACATACAATTTAAATATGTTTTGTATTGATGTAAAAGGAAAACTGCATTGTTTATACAGTGAGGCTTTTTTTTCTGACACGGTATTAAAAATTGTGTAGCAGAAAAAAAAGTGATGTCACTTATTTGATGAACTTTCCCCATAGGCTGTGAAAAACTGAATGGGTAAAAAACCACATCAGAATTGAATAATCCATAGAAAAACTGCATACATTTTAAAAAGATAAAGATTATTATTATGTTAGAGTTTTCCACCTAAAAAGAAACTATAAGACCAGTTCATTATAATTAATAAATCCGTAAGTGTACCTGATTCTTCACTTCCAGGGACCTTGATAAATGTTGGCCTTTGGTTTAAGAATTTGTATTATTACCGGTAATTATTTGGGATGGCAGCATCTAATGCGTACAACGTGGAACATGGATTCTTCTTTGTGTCTGAATAGGCATTATATTGTGAGGTTATACTTATCTAGTGGTGGGCTGCAGCTCTTGGAATACAGGCATGATTGTGAGGGGGGAAAAATGTTCCTGTGTTGAGATATTCTCAAAAATATGGCCCTGTTATGTACTGTGTAATGGCTGTGTCTGACCATACAGGAACATGGTCTGATGATATCACAACAACTGGACAGGGGAGGAAGCAAAAAAGAGTATACAGATATTTACAGCACGGGATCACAGCTGATTCTTTCTGAGAGGTAAAATCTTTCCCTGCCTGTTTTATCACAGGAACGATTGTTTCTGCCACATCTATAGCGCTTTGAGCCGGAGATCTTACCTCACTTTGTTCGTGAAATAATTTCTTTTAAGGCTGCCGTCACACTAGCAGTATTTGGTCAGTATTTTACCTCAGTATTTGTAAGCCAAAACCAGGAGTGGGTGATAAATGCAGAAGTGGTGCATATGTTTCTATTATACTTTTCCTCTATTTGTTCCACTCCTGGTTTTGGCTTACAAATACTGAGGTAAAATACTGACCAAATACTGCTAGTGTGACGGCAGCCTAAGGGCTAATACTCATTTGCGAGAAAAACGGAAGAGTGCAATCCGATAAAAAATCGGATTGCACTCTGACAAATGTTATTCAATAGGTGACATCTCATCTGTGATTTTTTTTCTCAGCTGAAATCGGACTGAGAAAAAAATCACAGCATGCTGCAATTTGCTGCGTATCTCGGATGAGACTCGCCAATGCAAGTCAATGGGTGCGAGAGAAAAATGGCACGGCATATGGACCGTATACCGTCCGTTTTTTACAGATACCTTACCATTCTGTGGCATAGAACACTGTAAATGGTCCTGTAAATGATTGTAGAAAAATAGTAGCAGAGAAAAAAAACGCATTGCATACACATGTCATACGGATGTCATACGGATGCTATGTGAGAAAAATCGCATTGTACTCGCATGACACTCGCATGGCACTCGTCCATTTTTTTCAGTCCAGATTACGGACCGTTTTTTTTCTCGCAAATGAGTATGAGCCCTAACACTCAGGCCAGGACTACACTGTGACATGTGTGATGTGACACTGTAATTTCAGCAACACATGCAGCATTGGATGTAATGAATTCCTATGGTGTCAGCTGTGACACAGTCGCATGTTTTTCCAAATGTGTTGGCGTTTCTGTCGCTGGTTGCAAGTCGCACTCAAGACACGTCCTCAAGTCTTCAATCCAAGTGACATGTGACTTCCATTAGCGTTGTTTGCAACTTGGCTGATTTATTTACAGCTAAATCAGAGCTCTAAATAGCACAACAGCAAGTAGCACAAATGTTTCTTTGTCATGTGTAGCATGACAGCAGTTCTCTGAGGCTATGTGCACACACTGCGGATTGGCCGCTGCGGATCTGCAGCTGTTTTCCATGCGTTGTACAGTACCATGTAAACCTATGGAAAACAAAATCCGCAGTGCACATGCTGCAGAAAAAAACACCTTAGAAACGCAGCGGTTTATATTCCGCAGCATGTCAATTCTTTGTGCGGATTCCACAGCGGTTTACACCTGCTCATCAATAGGAATCCGCAGGTGTAAAACCGCATATGGAATCTGCACAAAAACCGCGGTAAATCTATGGTAAATCCATAGTGCAGTTTTTCTGCGGATTTACCAAAATCAGTGCTTAAAAATCCACACACCATTCCACAGCGTGTGCACATACCCTGATAAGTCACGCGACACATGACATGCGGCCAAAGTTTTATGGGTGATGATACTACATCACAGTGCTGTATAAGTCATTGGGGTCGTATTGCAACTCCAAGATTACTGCGACCCGGACAAGCAAGTCACAAAAAGTTCAATAAGGTTGGATTTTTTGCAACTTGTTAGTCGCAGTACCCTCAGGGTCACATTGCAACCCAATTGACTTGTATTGCACTGCAATATAGCAGCGACACCCTGCAAACCTTGGCCGCATATCACAATAAATTAAACAGACAGATCAATAAGAGAGAGAACTGCCAGGTGGGAATAAGAGTTTGTCGTTTTACAGAACAGTGTATATTAATATGACATTTGGGGACTATGGAGAGCTTTGTAATGACTGTCAGTAGAATAAATTAGTGACTGTAATGACTGTCAGTAGAATAAATTAATGACTGTCAGTAGAATAAATTAATGACTGTAATGACTGTCAGTAGAATAAATTAAAGAGAAGAACTTACTGGTTTATTCACCACAAAGTTTCCAATTAAAGCTTGAGAAAGTTCTGAATTGAGCACATGTGGTGATTGAAGTAGAAAGTTCTTGACTTGGACACTTGGCCCATCCTATCGACAAGCTCCTTTCTAAAACTAGTACTTGTCTGTTATCATGGATTGTTACTCTTCGCTTTTTTTCTTGCTTTATACTATGTTTTCCTGGTATTTCTGCACTGATTATCAGATGATAATGCTACATCCACAGTACACACAAACTGTATGAACAGAAAATCTCCTTTCAGCAAATTTAGCATAAAGTAACTTTATTCCTGACTACTCAGCAAAGCATATTCTTCCGAATGATGTTCTTCTTTCCAGATTAAATTTGTATTATTTATATTATTAATGTATAGAATCAGAACGATCTGGTCTGGAAGGCATATAATGCATACATCTGAATTGTCAATCATTCACTAAACGTCTCGAGGTACTGTACTAGAGAAAACATTGCAATTTTATTCCATCAGGTTCTCGTGAAATGTCTGGGTTTTTTGCTTCTAGACTAAAAAGCATTTGGAAATGAACAGGGAGATGAGAATATAGTTGACATTCATGGTACAATGCGTTACAGCAACCAGTCGTTTCGCATTAACCTTAAGTTCCCTGTTCCATCTAGCTAGCCTGGCGGAAGAGTTTGCTCTGTCTAATCCTTAGAATATTATCACATTTTCTCAGATTTGTCTGTAGCATTCTGTCAGTCACCACTGGACAAGTCACCCCATCACAAAGTCATTTTGTATTGTCAAGTTATATTGCCCTCAAACATCAGGAGCTGCAATGGTGAAGATGCATGTGTCCTACAGCTCAAAGCTGTTTATCCATTGAGCCTTGTTGCTGTAATGCGCAGAGTGACTACGAGCTGTTAGTGGGTTTCCTACTAAGATATTTTCCACCATGCCCATTTATGTTTTATATTGAGTTCATCATGCAATGTAATATATGGTGCACACAATAAAATATTGAAAAATGTGTTAAAAATGTCGTTAAAAACATCACATAAATGCACATGGCTTAAGATGTGACACTGCTTTCCTAAATTCTGCTGAAATTTTAAGCTGCTTCTGCAAAGTAGCGGCCACCAATAGGTGGTGTAATGTTAGACCAAAGTGTCAAAAGATGCTCCAAACTTATCAATGTATTGCAGAATATAGTGTAAATATAGTGTACACTTACACAAAGAGAAATGTTACCCCTTAGATCCCAGTCTTAAGCTTCTCACCCACCCACATCAGGTCTCACACTTTGCGCTGACGAGGGGCATCACCCCGAAACACCGTGCCTGCAAATTGAGATTTTGGTTTGGCTTTTATCCTAAGTCATATGGCAAGGCTCGTTAAATGGGCGATATTGACTTTTAGGATTTCTGCTTCCAATACGTGGCACTAGAGTTCGTCCTCTTCCTTTTTGAAGAGGCAATTTGCATATTTAATTTCCCAGAGGAGCCTGCATGGCTTATAAGTCTCCTCACTCTTGACATGTCAGGCCTGGCTTGTCACTCTCCACAAAGAGAAACCTCACAATTTATTTCACACGCACATTCAGTCAGTCAAAGGAATTGCTTACCTGAACGGCCCCATTGAATAACATTGGTCCGAATGTGGTCCTTTTTTTATTTTATTTTCATGGACGGCATTTGGACCAACTATACTGTTGTGTGCACGAGGCCTTTGACGCTGTCCAATCAGTGCTGGCAGTGTAAGACTGTGTATGACAGGCATTTAGTAGTGCCATTTTTTCCCAGGAGGAGTAACAATGGATTTCTAAGAAAAGATGCTCTAATAGTTTTTTTCAATATTTACTAAAACTGACAATGTGCATATAATGAATTAAATATTTCTTGTATCTCTGTATACTTTATGAGCTGGCTGGATTCTTATTCTCCGCCTGCCTGAATATGTAAATGGAAGATAAGACGTTCTGTCCTCTGGGCAGTGCTGACTGCTACATCTGTGTCATAACTACAGCCCTAATTTATTTTTTATTGCCCTATGACTACTCTGCTTCTTTCTGGGTAATTTGTTGTTGGTTTCAAGTTCCTGCTACGGTGTCTTGGATTACCGCTATTTGCTCCATCTTGCTCCCAAGTCACTAATTGTTTTTTGGTTTTTTTCACTTGCAGTCTTGTAAATAATAATAGACCCAGGGCTGCCTGGCATGGAGAATATTGTCGGCTTACACGTAACGGAGTAATGATAGGAAATTGTTGGCTATTAGGCTGCCGTCACACTAGCAGTATTTGGTCAGTATTTTACATCAGTATTTGTAAGCCAAAACCAGGAGTGGGTGATAAATGCAGAAGTGGTGCATATGTTTCTATTATAGCTTTCCCCTCTGTTAGTAGGGGATACTGCTAGTGTGACGGCAGCCTTAGAGTAAATCATCCATTAAATATGTTCCTGCGAAAGATGGACAATGTTGATGTTTAGTTATTCAAATACATAAAAAATGTGCGGTTATTGACTACATTATATATATAAAAAATAATAGTTTGAATAGCAAAATGGCTTAAAACTGAAAACAACACTTTCTATATAGCTCTGAACAGCAGAAGAGGGAGCTGCAGGGTAAAGGATTAGGGACAGATAAAGATTCCTGAGGCTCTCTGGAGAATTAGTAAGTTTGCTTGGCGTGTTCTTGGATTCTAATCAATTTCCGGAATGTAATCCATATTTATTTTAAAAAATTGTAGGCAAAAGTGAGCAGGCAGACTAAAATCCACAGCTGATTAGTTGTATTGCGGATTTTCCTTTCTTTTACCTCCTCAGTTTAATGCAAACGCCCATTCAAATACAAGGCGGTCCATGTAATAACCCAAGTCTGCCGAAGGGATGACAGCTGCTTGAGGTGGCTTTCCATTTTGGCTCATGTAGGGGACAGCCTTGCGGGGTGGCCCTTCTATGATATTCATATTTTCTAATAGAACAAATAATGATGTAATGGTGTTGGTAAACGTATTGTACTGCCCGAGATGGCATATACCTGCAATGTACTCATCCCCAACCCTAAAGTCCCATTTCTGCAGATAAATATTTAGCCCAGGTGGGGCATTTCATCTACTATATAATTGTCTAAGGGTCACTTCCATCTGTCTGTCTGTCTGTAACGGATATTCATTGGTTGCGGCCTCTGTCTGTGGAATCCAAGTCGCTGATTGGCTGCCGCGACCAATCAGCGACGGCCACAGTCCGATTAGTCCTTCCCTACTTCCCCGCAGTCAGTGCCCGGCGCCTGCTCCATACTCCCTGCAGTCAGTGCCCGGCGCCCGCTCCATACTCCCCTCCAGTCACCGCTCACACAGGGTTAATGCCAGCGGTAATGGACCGCGTTATGCCGTGGGTAACTCACTCTGTTACCGCCGCTATTAACCCTGTATGACCAAGTTTTTACTATTGATGCTGCCTATGCAGCATCAATAGTAAAAAGATCTAATGTTAAAAATAATTAAAAAAAAAATAAAAATCATTATATACTCACCTTTCCCGCTCCTCGCGACGCTCCAGTGACCGCTCCATGCAAGCGGCAGGTTCCGGTGCCAAGGATGGTCTGGGAGAAGGACCTGCCATGACGTCACGGTCATGTAACCGCGACGTCATCACAGGTCCTGCGCTCATACCAACCCTGGGACCGGAAGCTGCCGCGTGCACCGCACACAGGGCCAGGACTTCAAAGGGCCTTCGGAAGGTGAGTATATGTCTATTTTTTATTTTAAGTCTGTATACTACGTGGTTCTGTGCTGTATACTACGTCGCTGTGCAATATACTACGTGGCTGGGCAATATACTTTGTAGCTGGGCAATATACTACGTAGCTGGGCAATATACTACATTACTGGGCAATATCCTACGTGGCTGGGCAATATACTACGTGGCTGGGCAATATACTACGTAGCTGGGCAATATACCTCGTAGCTGGGCAATATACTACGCTACTGGGCAATATCCTACGTGGCTGGGCAATATACTACGTGGCTGGGCAATATACTACGTGGCTGGGCAATATACTACGTGGCTGGGCAATATACTACGTGACTGGGCAATATACTACGTGACTGGGCAATATACTACGTGACTGGGCAATATACTACGTGACTGGGCAATATACTACGTGGCTGGGCAATACACTACGTGACTGGGCAATACACTACGTGGCTGGACAATATACTACGTGGCTGGGCAATATACTACGTGGCTGGGCAATATACTACGTGGCTGGGCAATATACTACGTGGCTGGGCAATATACTACGTGGCTGGGCAATATACTACGTAGCTGGGCAATATACTACGTTGCTGGGCAATATACTACGTGGCTGGGCAATATACTACGTGGCTGGGCAATATACTACGTGGCTGGGCAATATACTATGTGGCTGGGCAATATACTACGTGGCTGGGCAATATACTACGTGGCTGGGCAATATACTACGTGGCTGGGCAATATACTACGTGGCTGGGCAATATACTACATCACTGGGCAATATACTACGTGACTGGGCAATATACTATGTGGACATGCATATTCTAGAATACCCGATGCGTTAGAATCGGGCCACCATCTAGTTTGAACATATTGCTCTTTGATGTGCAAGTCCTGCTACAGTGACATGCCGTGCAATACATGCAGCGGTGGAGCATGATTAGTCTTCTTATGGGCTTGGTAGATAAAGACTTTAGTTGTTTTACTTTATGTAGTAGTAGCTACGATAATTTACCCCAATATATCGCTGCTAGTTATGTTCTGCCCGGAGTTTCAGAACTTTTTTGTGTCACAGTTAGTTTTAACTAGTTACAAGACTTCAATCTGGCATACAAATTACCGTAAATAAATCTTAGAACCTGATAAGGCAGGTGTACTTACAGCTCCTGAGCATGCTCCATATTATTGTGATAGTGGACGGCCACCGTACAGGAACAGCTTCCATTGCTAAGGGATAATTGTTAGGTAGGAAAACTTTGACATTATAATTAATAATGTACACTCACCGGCCACTTTATTAGGTACACCATGCTAGTAACGGGTTGGACCCCCTTTTGCCTTCAGAACTGCCTCAATTCTTCGTGGCATAGATTCAACAAGGTGCTGGAAGCATTCCTCAGAGATTTTGGTCCATATTGACATGATGGCATCACACAGTTGCCGCAGATTTGTCGGCTGCACATCCCAAAGATGCTCCATACAAGGCAGGATGGATCCATGCTTTCATGTTGTTTACGCCAAATTCTGACCCTACCATCCGAATGTCGCAGCAGAAATCGAGACTCATCAGACCAAGCAACGTTTTTCCAATCTTCTACTGTCCAATTTCGATGAGCTTGTACAAATTGTAGCCTCAGTTTCCTGTTCTTAGCTGAAAGGAGTGGTACCCGGTGTGGTCTTCTGCTGCTGTAGCCCATCTGCCTCAAAGTTCGACGCACTGTGCGTTCAGAGATGCTCTTAGGCCTACCTTGGTTGTAACGGGTGGCGATTTGAGTCACTGTTGCCTTTCTATCAGCTCGAACCAGTCTGCCCATTCTCCTCTGACCTCTGGCATCAACAAGGCATTTCCGCCCACAGAACTGCCGCTCACTGGATTTTTTTTCTTTTTCGGACCATTCTCTGTAAACGCTAGAGATGGTTGTGCGTGAAAATCCCAGTAGATCAGCAGTTTCTGAAATACTCAGACCAGCCCTTCTGGCACCAACAACCATGCCACGTTCAAAGGCACTCAAATCACCTTTCTTCCCCATACTGATGCTCGGTTTGAACTGCAGGAGATTGTCTTGACCATGTCTACATGCCTAAATGCACTGAGTTGCCGCCATGTGATTGGCTGATTAGAAATTAAGTGTTAACAAGAAGTTGGACAGGTGTACCTAATAAAGTGGCCAGTGAGTGTATACCGTTTGTACTGTGAAATCTGGTGACTCATCCAAATTAAGTACACCATGTAAACTTTCTCCTGGAATAAAGTCTTTAGTGTATCTACTTGGATACATATAAACTTGTATATTTGATGCAGAAAAACACAAGACAAAAATTAGCAAAATAAAATTTTGGCAAGAGAAGAGGATTCAAAATTGCAAACCATTCCAGGACACGATTAATGGCCCCCTGTATTTAGTTTGAAACAAAGGACAAAATTGAATTAACGTTATACTGACCTTTCCCAACCTTGTCAGTGCTGCTATGACGTTAATCAGAATATGTATGGTGACCAGTGATGAGCGAACGTGCTCGGATAAGGTGCTAACAGAGTGTCTTCGGCGTGCTCGAAAAATATGTTTGAGTGTCCGCAGCAGCATGTCTCGCGGCTGTTTGACAGCCACGACATATGTAGGGATTGTCTACAAAAAGGAAATCCCTGCATGTGTTGTCGAACAGGATTGTGAGCTGTGCGCTGCAAGGATTCGCTGATTTCTGAACCGGGACCGGTGGGTATGTACCGTATGTGTTATACATACTCCCTGCCAGAGTCCAATCAGGGGGTGCGTCCTCGCTCCATGCACTTGTATGACTGTAAAACAAAGTGTATAAAGAATATGACTATTGTAATTGCTTTACAGAGTTTTCTTTTTTAGTCATTATTCATTTTTTTTTTTTTTTTTTAAACAGATTTATATTTTCTTTCTATAATATAGCTATATAGAGATATTCCGGAATACAGAGATGTATCTTTTTTACTTGTAAAGAGGAAGAATACCATTTAGACCTTTGTGCAGAGAAAATCCTCCTATCCTTAGCAAAGCCATCTGTGACTCTTTGCCAAAGCTCCTGCTGCCATACTGGAGGTCCTGAGTTTGAATCCCCGGTCAGATGATATATAAAAAAACGAAATCCAGAATTAACTATATATGTAAGCATATACTGAGCAAAGAGAAAAACGCAGAGGCCCATTCCTCAATGTTGCGAGTCAGAGAAGGAGAATCTCTATGGGAGAAAAGTGTGAATAACCATGGTAGCATACCATAGATACCTGCAGTGGCAAATAGCCCTCCTCCCCCCACGGACCCCTGTGCGATGGAATGGGCTGCACATGCTGCATGTCTGTCACTGAATGCACTCTTACATATCCACAATATTGCCTTTTTTAAGAATTTGCAATGAAAGGGTACCGAAAAGTCTACCACAACTATAAGCTTTAGCAAAAATCTCACTGTTCTTTTGTCTGAATGCCTAAAGGAATTGTATGTGCAGTTATTCCATTGCCTACTTTTATGTCTAAAACATGTACGGTAATTGATTTCTGTTTGTGCACTTTTACCGTAGTAATAGAACCATTTGCCTTTTTCACTGTCATTTGCAAACATTTAGGTTATATTTATTGACATTTTGTCAAATGAGGAAGTAATTGCCTAGAGGGTTCCACAACCTGAATACTAATGTTTCATTGAAGAGTAGCCGGCTTTCATTCTATGCCAAGAATTTCTCACCTAAGACATGATTGTTTTCACTACACGCCCTGAAAGCTGAAAAGCGCGGGCTGACACCCAGCTAGGGCCTGTCAGTCTTCGCACCGTTGCAAGCATTTTTCACTTTGGAACATGTTTTTTAAGTATAGTCATTATCACTAACTGATACAAACTAATGAAAACAATTGTGTTCTACATTAAATTAACATTTTATATTTGTCCTTTATGTGAAAAATAAAAAGAATATCTTTGTATCATGTCTCGTACCACTTCTCCTGAAAGACGGATAAGGTTCTGTGCTATTTGTTTTGCGCTCCACATGGAAAATACATTGTCCAAACATATACAACTCTATGCAGTTTTATGTGTCCTCCATCCAAATCCCATTATGCAAAATTATATATTTCACATTTATTTATTGATTTATTTTTTTGCTGGATTCTGGGCTTTGAAAAGTGTAGTAGATGCATTTCACTATAGCGCATGGGATCTAAGGGGTAACGTTTCTACTTGTGGAGAGGGACATGCCAGGCCTGGCATGTCAGAGTGAGGAGACTTCTTTGCCATGCAATGCTCCTCTGGGAATTTAAATATGCAGATTGTCTCTTCAGAGAGGAAGAGGACTTGAACTCTAGTGCCACCTATTGGAAGTAGCAATCCTAAAAATCGATATCGACCCTTTAACAAGCCTTGCCTTATGACGTAGGATAAAAGCCAAACCGGAATCTCAATTTGCAGACAATGAGAAACGTTACCTCTTAGATTCCAGTCATAAGTTTTTTCTATAGCCAAATCAGAACTCATACTTTACACTGATGAGGGGCAACGCCCCGAAGCACCATGTCTGAAAACTGATATTCTGGTTTGACTTTTATCATAACTCATATTGCAAGGCTCCTTAAAGGGTCGATATTGACTTTTAAGAATGGTACATCCTGTAGGTGGCACTGGAGTACACTATTGCGATTATGGACTCTGTTTTAGCAAACATCTGCTCTGTTATAAGCTGTGTATACTTTGGGTTATGCATTAGAAATATTCCCCAATATGATAAACAACAGTTAAGAAAAATGCAGTGTGAATGTAGCCTCATATGTGAAGACTGTAGTTTGTCAGATAACGGCAAAGTGGTTAGCTGAGGTTTTACCTTTCAACAGAAAACTATAATGTTTACATAATTATTACATATGTCAGCAATGTGCACTGCTCCTTCACAGAGTTGTGCTCAGCCTCATGACTGACAGGGAAATGAAGGCAATCATTGGGATTTCAGACAGTGCTGGACCAGCAGGGGGTCTTGTTATAGTTTTTAGCCTTTTTGTTGCTTACATACAGAGCTCTGCTTGTGTGAGAGTATAGTCTTGTGTCAGAGAGGCAGGCGGCAGCCCTTTGTCCTCCTTTCCATTATACAACAATATGCAGTAGTAACCTTCACAGCCCTGTTTGTGGTACATAGAAACACACAGAACCTCCTCTGAGGAGGAATACACAGAACCTCCTCTGAGGAGGAATACACAGAACCTCCTCTGAGGAGGAATACACAGAACCTCCTCTGAGGAGGAATACACAGAACCTCCTCTGAGGAGGAATGCACAGAACCTCCTCTCAGGAGGAATGCACAGAACCTCCTCTCAGGAGGAATACACAGAACCTCCTCTCAGGAGGAATACACAGAACCTCCTCTGAGGAGGAATACACAGAACCTCCTCTGAGGAGGAATACACAGAACCTCCTCTGAGGAGGAATACACAGAACCTCCTCTGAGGAGGAATACACAGAACCTCCTTTGAGGAGGAATACACAGAACCTCCTCTGAGGAGGAATACACAGAACCTCCTCTGAGGAGGAATACACAGAACCTCTGAGGAGGAATAGACAGAACCTCCTCTGAGGAGGAATAGACAGAACCTCCTCTGAGAAGGAATACACAGAACCTCCTCTGAGGAGGAATACACAGAACCTCCTCTGATGAGGAATACACAGAACCTCCTCTGAGAAGGAATACACAGAACCTCCTCTGAGGAGGAATACACAGAACCTCCTCTGAGGAGGAATACACAGAACCTCCTCTGAGGAGGAATACACAGAACCTCCTCTGAGGAGGAATACACAGAACCTCCTCTGAGGAGGAATACACAGAACCTCCTCTGAGGAGGAATACACAGAACCTCCTCTGAGGAGGAATAGACAGAACCTCCTCTGAGGAGGAATAGACAGAACCTCCTCTGAGAAGGAATACACAGAACCTCCTCTGATGAGGAATACACAGAACCTCCTCTGAGAAGGAATACACAGAACCTCCTCTGAGGAGGAATACACAGAACCTCCTCTGAGGAGGAATACACAGAACCTCCTCTGAGGAGGAATACACAGAACCTCCTCTGAGGAGGAATACACAGAACCTCCTCTGAGGAGGAATACACAGAACCTCCTCTGAGGAGGAATACACAGAACCTCCTCTGAGGAGGAATAGACAGAACCTCCTCTGAGGAGGAATAGACAGAACCTCCTCTGAGGAGGAATAGACAGAACCTCCTCTGAGGAGGAATAGGCAGAGCCTCCTCTGAGGAGGAATACGCAGAGCCTCCTCTGAGGAGGAATACGCAGAGCCTCCTCTGAGGAGGAATACGCAGAGCCTCCTCTGAGGAGGAATACGCAGAGCCTCCTCTGAGGAGGAATACGCAGAGCCTCCTCTGAGGAGGAATACGCAGAGCCTCCTCTGAGGAGGAATACGCAGAGCCTCCTCTGAGGAGGAATACGCAGAACCTCCTCTGAGGAGGAATACGCAGAACCTCCTCTGAGGAGGAATACGCAGAACCTCCTCTGAGGAGGAATACGCAGAACCTCCTCTGAGGAGGAATACGCAGAACCTCCTCTGAGGAGAAATACGCAGAACCTCCTCTGAGGAGGAATACGCAGAACCTCCTCTGAGGAGGAATACGCAGAGCCTCCTCTGAGGAGGAATACACAGAACCTGCTCTGAGGAGGAATACACAGAACCTGCTCTGAGGAGGAAGACACAGAACCTCCTCTGAGGAGGAAGACACAGAACCTCCTCTGAGGAGGAATAACCCAGGTAATGGTAGAATCATTATTACTAGGAGAACTACAAGGAGCCAAACATTGTACTTTGTCTATTTTAGGCTGGGGCTACACGGTGACCTTGTTTGGCCACGACAGCCATTATCCTTATGACTTGGTTTACGCTCCATTCACATCTATGCCAATTGGAAACTTGATAAGCCCATATAAAGTCCATAATGGAGACCTCTTTGTTTTAATGATTCTTTCAAAGACAGATACATCCCAGTATCATCACAATAAATGGTTGTGTTTAACTAATTGTTAATTTTAATTACTATTTAGTATATATGTATTGTACCCCTGTCCTCCTCCTTATCTGCCATTTTTTTGTGTATTTTCTGAGTAAGTTTTGTATTATCTATGACTCACAATGTAGTTGATGTTGCAGTTGGGAATAAAATAGGCTGCGGTGCTAATTAATGGTTTTATGCACTGAGTAGACACTAACTAATGCCAAAATCAGGCGATCTCTCCTGAATAATGCAATGTATTTCTCATTATTAAATCTCCGGGCATTATAGGATGTTCCCCGTGGGCATGTTCATGAATAGTGTTGCGGTGACAGTGCCGTCCTCGGAGACTCACGCCCTCACCTTATGGTTTCATGTTTGTGTTTCTCTACAGATACCCTCCTGGACGACTTCCTTCTCACGTACACCGTCTTCATGACAACAGACGACTTGTGCCAAGCGCTCCTCAGACAATATCCTTAATTAACCGGAACAGTCATGCCCCTGATTCCAAAGAATGAAAAGCAGATGCCTAACATTACAGGCAAATGGCATCTGGTAAATTGCTGTGAAAGGATACAAGTGACACGTTAGTCTGTTCTGCGCCGGCTCCAGATTAGAATGGGATGAAGCATGGCTGATGAATAGGAATGGATATCTATAATCCAAGATACAAAGCAGCACACTGTCATTTCCCTCAAGGTTACTGCCTAACAGTATTGTTTGTAGCACAATATGGCACGCCATTATTTGCCAAATAGCATCTAAATCATTGCTGCGCCATCATCTGCCCTTACTGCTGGCACCTATCCGCCAATACCATTATTGGACTAGACGACTCGAGTATTATCTGCTGCGTGGTTTATAACTTCATTATTAGCTGAAGGCTTTTCTACAACTCCTCACTGGAATAATTAGTTACGGTTTTAATAGTCATTACAAAAGCTTGTACAGATGGAGAATAGTATTGGCCTGAGGGAACCTGAACTCTTTAATCCACTCGTCACTCCATGTCCACAGTTGTTGTATTATGATGGCGTATGGGATTGCATTATCATTTTCAGCTTCAATTGTAAAGGTACATTAAATCTAGAAATCAATATTTAAAGTCTTATCAATTATTTAAATTTTTATTACATAAATAGATAGTATGCATGAAAATGATAAACTTTGCAATGTATTTTATCAGAGAAATCTGCTTTTTTCTCTGCCAGGATGGATCGGTCATTATCAAGATTCATAGGTAAAACCTGTATTCAGTGAAGACAGATTGTCACATTACTGAATCTTATCAGTATCAACTATCATCTTCTATATAAAGGGGAGGAGCTAGAGGCAGAGCTCCTCCCTCATCATCCCCCGCCCATCTACAATGGGTCTTATCAGTAGTAACTGTCACCTCTTATCTCAATAATGTAATCATCTGTCTTCACTGAATACAGATTTTACCTATGACTTGAGAATTTTGAAAACATGTGAAGGGGTTGTCCAGCCTTTAGCTACAAGTCTGCAATCACTCTGTGACTGCAGACTTGTGATTCCTCACGGCACATGCGCTGTGTGGATTCTCCGGCAGGCAGTCATATGACTGCAAGTATGCGATTTGTGTACTTGAGGTCACATTCAGACTAGACTTGTCTGGCCTCACTCAGTGAACTTGCATTGGGCAAGGCCTCTCTCATCTATTTAGCACATGACTGCATGTATGGAAATCATGTACTTGCGTCACGCTCCTGGCGCCCACACTGGAGAATCCTCACAGTGCACGCAATGTAAAGACTCACAAGTCTGCATTCACATAGTGTGACGTGTAGATTAACGCCAGACTTTCCCTTTAATTTGTCCTGGTGGAAAAAGAAGATATATGAGAACATTTCTTACTTTCATGTGTACTGTTGATTTATGAAATAAAAATTAAAATGACAGTAACTGTAAACAAAGTATAGTAGTTGTTAGTCTGGATTATTTTTTATATGATTCTGAAAAGGCCAACCTAATAAGAATCTTGTAGGAACCTACATTGGTGAATCTCCTGCTGATTAGTTTTATCTTTGCCTGGGGAATGACTATCTCCACCCCCGTTCCTCACAAAGGTGGAGCTACCCACAGAGGGGTCCTCCTTCTCAGGGGTAGGCTTCTGCTGCAGCAAGTTGTCTTACAGCCATATAGAAGAAAGTGAGGAGGAGGAGAAGAGGGACGTGGCGGAGCTCTCGACACAAAATAGGATGAAAGAAAACCAGTGATTAAGGGAAGAATGGCCGACCTATTGTAAATGATATGATACATACACACATCTATGGATACTTAGGTTTGCATTATGTGATATACATTACTTTCCACTAAAAATTGTAATGGAGATAATCGTGAGCTTTTGAAGTGCAATGGACCTATTACAAATAGTCAGTTCTAAAATAAAGTCTCTTCAGACCCTTTAGAGCCAGCAGCCATGTGTAATGTACTTGGTAATTACGGGACAGATAGTCAGAAGCAATATAAGCACATAGCATGAAGGCCGCTTAAGCTAAATTGCATTTTTTTGTTCTATTCCCTAAGCACATTTTATAAATACTTGAAAGAGATAGGACATGCCTAAGTCACATACCATACACTTACTACCAAGTGTAGAAACTCTGGTATACCGTAATTGTAAGGAAAGCGATGAGGGGATGGTAGTCACTCCACATTTCCCCTTTTATGACAAGCCTATGATTAATTGTTTTCCTTTTTCTGCTTCAGGGGATTTAATGCATTCCAGCTCCTCGCCCGCGTGCCATGTTCATGTACTGACTTCTGAAAGGTGGAGCGCTCCAGGGTAGAATATCAAGCTAATCCATGCAATGGTCGCATTACTAGATCAAACATGAGGCGGCAAACAATCCAGAGAAAACACGTTACCCAAAGATATGTTTTTTTAGGTACAGCTTGAATGCTGGCAATTAAAACTTGTCTGCTCTAGCATTGTCATGTTTTAGGGCAACCACAGAAAACACCTTGACACGCCATCAATCCGTGCCATGTAAATGAGGGATCCAGGATTCTTCTGTTGGCTGGGAGCACAATGCAATGTCATGTCCTTGTATAATAGTGAAATACATATAATTCATGTTTATAGTTCATTTTATAGCAGATGTAGAGATCTATACATTCTGAAGTGGGGCCAAATACTGAATGGAGACTTTTGGCTATAGATTCACATTTTATCCTAATTTTTGTTTTTCAATTTTGCCAGTCATAACTTTGCAGTATATAATGTTGGCTAAAAAAAGGTCATGAATAAGGTTTGAGGACCATTTTCAGAAGATATAGTCCAATGAATTTACCATAGCAAATGCACAAGCCTGGGTTCTATTCTTGTGGCAGCAATAATTGTGGATTATTACCAGTAGGTGCAGATTTTACCGTTTTTCTTTATAGCATATTGTAGAATGGAAGTGCCCCTATAGGGTCACAAATGGCTTACAAAGACAGGATGCTTACTTGAGCTAGTGTTCGACCTTTAATTTAGCCTGGCTGTGCTGAAGGGCCAGCAGTTTGCAGGATGGTGACGCCGGGCTTCGAGTGACAAACCACTCCCTGGTAACAGAGAGACGAGATTGATGTGCGGCAGCCGAGAAGTCACTTAATTAGCTCTGTATTTGCGGGATGGCATTCTCCGCGACACTGTAATTGGTTGCTCTTTAAAAACACAATGTTTACTTGTTGTTCTTTGACCTGAAATTACCTATTGTGCCAAGAAATACGACGGCAAGGCAGACGGCCCGGAGGCCCTGTGCACGAAGCGGAAGGTCCTGCTTCTGGCATCCCAGTGGACTGCTTTATACAAAGACTGGTTACACGATGATGAGCACTCCAAGTTATTCCTGAAGGTGAGCAAGGAATGCACAATTGGGCACAAGTCTCTATGCAAAAATGGATTATTGATCGCTTAGAATAATGTCTCTTTTCTTGAAAATATGATTTTTTGTTTGCAGTGTGTGTCACATCTATGACACTAAACCATTTAAAACCATTATATTTTATGTGGAAACCTTTTCATTGTTTGTTGGGTACTAGTGCTAAAATTGTTGATCAGTAGTGGTAAATTGTACTTTTTATAGTAATGATTTAGAGGGGTTTTGCCAGCTTAGTTCATGATGACTTACAGCCACTTAACAATCAATAGGCCTCTGATGTCTGGGACCCTCATTACCCTGAAAATGGAGAGACATGCATAACTGCTCCAGGACTATATCCCCTTCACAATGGCACTTCTGCCTCCTTTCTAAGCAGGGAACTGCAGCCGGTACAATTCAATGAAATGGAGCCTTGCTGTAGCGGATGGCTAGGAACGCCCCTGTGCAGCGGAAAAGACAATGCGGCTCATTAAGTAATGTGATATCCTAGCAATATGCCAGCATATGGTGCGCTAAGAATATCCCTTTAAGTTCAGCTTATGACTCAGAAGCCACTAGAGCAGTATTCTTGAATAGTGGAGACCAGATGGTCCTGTCATGGTGGACCCAGTGATATTTCAGCTTCTGACTCCCACTACTCCTATTCAAAATAATTATGATGTGATAAAAGTTGGGAAACTATCATTTAGTTTACCAGGTATAATTCTCATGCACATAATTATGGTAAAGCTCCATGCATTGAGTATATTTAGTGCCAAGGATAGGATCAATTTCCATTCTGGGAGTTTGGGAAGGCTTTTCTTTGGTATAGGATTTTGTGATGTTCCAGAACATCAGTATGATGCTTAGTATATGGCTCCTGCACAAATACAGTAATATCACCCTTAGGCTCCTTTTACACTTGCCGTGTTTTTTGCTGCCCGTTTTTGCAGGCCTTTTTTGCAGGCCGTATTGCCGCAATTTTCACGGTCTGACGCAACAACGGACCGCAAAAAACTTGCAGATCACCGTTTTTTCTGGTTTCCAATACTATGGAAAAAGTATTGGAAGAAAATGGCGTTCCTTTGTTTTTGCTGCCCCATTGATTTTCAGTGGGGGCCGTGTCCGTAAGCCGTGAAAAATATTGAGCAGGCTCAATATTTCTTCACAGCCGTAAATACGGCCCTCACGGCCATACAGCATACAGCGCTCCGTAGAATTATTGTGGCCCCATAGAAATCTATTGGGGATGCAAAAACGGGGCGCAAAAGTGTAAAAGAAGCCTTACTTAACATTGTATAGAAGCGATCCTGATGGAACATTGCTATAACATGACATTGTGTTACAGACTTCTTTACTGTAAATCTGCAATGTCCACTATAACATTTCCAGTAACTCTGCTCGGTTTTATATTGGATAAACCAGCACATCACATGACATCACGTTCTGTAAATCTGTGATAGCAAAAGTGGAAATTTAGAAAATTACAATATAAGCAGTAACCAGTGAAGGTTTCCATTTCTGACAGAACACAGCTTCATCCAAAGTGAAGAGACAAAGCCTAACCTGTAAAATCTCGTTTTAATCCACGATGTAAAATGCCCATTTACGGTTAGAGTTTTCTGCAGTACATGAAATATACTTGTTCTCCTATATTCGTTAGCAAGGCCTGTCTTCCTAAAGACATAGTTCTTCTCGGTATTACATGTAGTCACATCTGCTGTGGTTAGGAGTAAGATCTTTTGTCTGCAGAAGCCAAGAATTTAGATCTGGGCCATTTCATTAAACGTTCAGTTATAGGACATAATTTATTATATTGCTGTCATTGCACATGTGAGCAGGGTTAACCTTATGCTCCTGCTTTCTATCACTGGATTACAGCACAAGCCAAGTGCTATAACAGGGATGATGTAACTAGTATAATGACTGCATGTAAAATAGTTATGCAAAAAAAAAAAAATCATTAGTTAATATTAATGCACTTTTTTGGGGTGTAGTGGTGTTCTTATTAGTAAAGCAGTGTACGGAGACTTGGTGTGTTGCTTCTGCGGGGATCCCAGACAGTTGTTATTTCATCACTATTATTTCAGCACTGCATTCTGTTCTCCGATATTACCCGGTGCCACCGACGGGGAATGTAGACGATAATAAATGAAGCTTAATGTGTTCACGTATGTTTTTCAGACTCTCTATCGCTACGTGCTAGATGATGTTTACGAATATCCCATGTTGGAGAAGGAATTAAAAGAATTCCAGAAGGTGCTGCGGATCCATCGTCGACAGTAAGTATTATGGTAGGAAATTCCCTGGAAAATCCAATGGGGGTTCCAGTAACATGTAAGGATTATCTGTCATTTCAAGGTTAAGAGTTCACTGGCTGTAGGATTGGGAAAAGAGATCAGTGCAGGAATATATTATCCATGTGCTCTTTTGGGGAATAGAATATATTACCCCTGCCGGTACAATGGAGGCAGACGTCTTGCTGTAGTAACAAATGTCTTCTTATTTGTAAGAATGTCGCCTTATCTTTTTGTTAATCGCAATCAAATCGATATATATTTCTTTAAAAACCAATATTCTTTTATAAGTTCCAAGAAGCGACGCAGTCCTTTACTACTGCCTTACACATGGACACTTTTCTTGTGATTTTAGAGCAGTATAGACACTGACTATTGTTCTTTTTCTTCCATTTGCAGCACTGTTGATGAATATTCACCACATAGAAAGGTATTACATAGTTTCTGGACTGTGCTATAATGTATATCTTTAAGTGTAACACATCGTATTATCTGGAAATGATGTACTAGATATGTGCTATTCTGTAGCAAGTCGAATAAGAAAAATAGTAATTTGCTAAAGAGAATTTGTGCACTGATGAGACCAAGGCAATCAATTGTGTATTAGGGTCATGCTAAGGCTACGTTCACATTTGCGTTGCGTCGGGCGCAGGTTCGGCAACGCATAGCGACGCATGCGTCATGCGCTCCTATATTTAACATGGGGGCGCATGGACATTCGTTGTCTTGCGTTTTGTGATGCATGCGTCATTTTTGGCGCAAGCATCAGTGCGCACAGGATGCTGCATGTTGCATTTTTTTGCGTCCAAAATCAAGCCAAAAATGGACGCATGCATCACAAAACAATGCGTTTTTGCATGCATTTTGCATTCGTTGTGCGTTGCGTCGCTGACGCAACGCCCAACAACGCAGATGTGAACGTAGCCTAAGAAAGGCTATAGTATATGTCTAGTACCAGCTACACAGCTGTGCACATGACAGGGCAATAAAATGTGCGTGAGGAAGTATTCTAGAGCTCACTTCCTCTGAGATTAGCAGCACAATCCGGCAAGGAAGCTTGTAATGTGAAACTTTGCTGCAGGGTGGAGACTTGGTTGGAGGGTGGACAGTCCACTGTTGAACGTGGCCAAAAGTTTTCTAGGAAGTAGTGACAATGGCAGGAGAATGAGAGAATGAATCAAAATCAGTGCACACGTCATCACTCCTATTGTCCGCACTTATGTCGGGCAAAGATACAAGGCAGGAAAGGTTGATCCAATGTTGTGTTTCTGGTGTTCAGTGATCGCCCATTTCCCCTAATAATGTCACTTTTACTATGTTCTGTGTGCTACAATTAATCCCAGCAAAAGGTTACAAGTATTCCATGGACATAATGAAAGGCAGGAAAACCCTTTATGGATTTCCATGTGCGTATAGGAGGAGTAAAGGGTGGCAAATTACTGTTGTACTGAATAACTTGAGTAAGGAATTTTCAAGAGGCAATGCTTTTTTTTAAGAGAGAGTTGGGAAAGAACATGTACATTTTAAGTTTTACATGTACTCCATGAAATTTTTTTGACTCGTATGTCTAAAGTTCCGGTGGATTATAGGCGTATAGTTTGCTCATTCAGTGTTCTTTTGGTGTAGGTTTGGCCAGAATATATAAATGTTTGTCTTACAGTGGTTGTCCAACATAGGAGAAAACTTTTTTAAGGCATGTATGGATTTAAAATATAAAACGGTGGCATTCTCACCTCCCAGTGCTTCCACAGATCCAGCTAATGCCGCTCCAGAAGTCATGCATGCTCCGTTCAGAAACAGCAGGACCGCTACAGCCTCTGACTGGCTGCAGCGGTCAGGTGACTGGAAGGGCGTATTATCTGATGTTTCTCTGAGGACATGCTCTTCTACTCAACCAGTCTTATTTCTCTCACAGACGCATAGCAGTTGTCGTTCCCATGCATTGAGGATGTATTCATTAAGCTCCCAATATGTAGCATGTGCTAATTAGATAAGAGTTTCGCTTTTGTATTCTCAGAATGTAACACAGTAAAATAATTCCTCTGTTTATTGTTCTCAATCTTGTGTCCACAGAATAGAGCTCTCTTCCACCAATTCAGTCTGAAGGAGAACTGGTTGCAGCACAGAGGAAATGCTAATGAAATAGAGGAAAGTGAGTATTTGCTGCCGATGAGTGGCGGAAGCGATAAACGCCATCGTTTACTCCAGAAATACTTTTGCTATGATGCAACATTGCACCAAAACACTGTGTATCTCTATATGCAGAGTTTCCAATATGTGTCTTGATTTTTATGTGATTAATTACTTCATTTTAGTAATTTAATTTGGAGTTTCATATCTGGAATGCATAAAAATCCCAGAGAATTGCTGCTTCTTACAGCGACTATGAGACTGGTAAATGAATGTGTATGCTTTGTAAGTCATTATTTATGTATTACTGAGACGCACATTCGTTACTCTTTTTCCGCAACATCTTACATATTCTTTCAGGTTGGTTGACTGTTACTCAGATTATTCCAGGAAAATGTGATTATAACATCTGAATAATTTAAAGGCTAAAATGAGTTTTCTTCTTAAACGAAAGATGAGCACACATTTAATAAACAGCAGATTTTAAAGGGCTTTCTAAAATGATTCTTATGGCAATTCCGAAGGTTACGACAATTTGGATACCTAGTGATTTTACTAATGAAGGAGTATCCACTCAGACAACACTAAGGGTAAATTCACACAGGGCATCTTTGCTGCTTCTTTTTTCTGCAGCAAAACCTGATCATCTTGGCAGGAAAGAAGCTGCATCAAAAATGCAGGTTTAGGTGCGTATTTGGTGCGGGTTTTTTTGGTGCTTTTCTTTTTCTCTTTGTCCATGCTAATGTCCTTGAATTTTCAGCAGCAAAGATACCTGCATTTTTGCTGCGTTTTTTCAACACCCATTCAAGTCAATGGGTGAAAAACGCTGAAAAAATGCAGCAAAAACGCTGAAAGAAGTGACATGCCCTATGTCCAAAAAAACGCAGCAAGCACAAAATACTGATCACACAAAAAAAAAAACAATCTGTGTGCATGAGATTTCTGAAATCTCATAGGCTTTGCTAGTACTGTAAAAAGCAGCTGAAAATTTGCATAAAAAAACGCAGAAAAAAAACAGCAAAAATGCCCTGTGTGAACTCACCCTAAGTGCAAGTGAGACATCTGAATGAGGCCTTGAACTTGAAGATGACATGAATAAATGTAAACAAATTTGTTTCAAAGGTGTTTCACTGGCGAGAATTTTGGAGTTATCGATCTAGATTTCTTTTCTATAAGGCAGTTGAAAACATTTAAAGAGTAACAGTCACTTTAATTTTTATTCCATGAATCAATCATACCCATGAAAATAAGCAACTTTCTAATATATTTTGGGAGAAATCTGCTTCTTTCTCATCTTGTACTTGTCACTCTCAATTCATGGGTAAAATCTGTGTTCAGTGAAGACAGATTTTTCCATTTCTGAGCTGGAAGAAGACAGTTGGTGCTTTTAAAATTCTATGAAGAGGAGCAATTGTCAGACAGACAAGTTCTCCTAAAATGACAGTTGCGGTTCTGCAGACTTTTATGAGCACCATCTGCCATCTCTTATCTCAGTAATATGGAAAAAATCTGAATGCAGATTTTACCCATGAATTGAGGATTTGGGAATGAAGGACCAGTCCAGGAGGGAGGAGATGATTTCTCTAATACAATATATCATAACGTTTCTTTAAAAAAAAAAAATCAATAAATAAAACTACGGTTCTTCTTTAAGTTTCCATTGTCTTATATGCAGGAAATTTGTATAAAATGTTTAATTTTAGACTGTAGAAACCAATATTAGTACAGGAGGCAGACGCTGGAACTCCCTTATAGTTTCTATTGTCTAGGCATGACAAGGTCTCAAAATGACAGTCATATTGCTGCAGTTTGCCCTTGCAGGCTAAGGCTTCTTTCACACTTCAGTTGTTTGGCGTCAGTCACCTCCGACATAGTGACGGATCCGTCACAATTGTTGAGAAAACGGTTCTAACGGATCCGTTTTTTTGACGGATCCGTTACTTGGGGGTTGTCTGGGAAAAGTATCTAATTTTTGGAGCATGCGCAATTGAAAAAGTGGATTGGGGCGACGGATCCGCTGAAATGACGGTCGCGACGGATCCGTCGCCCATAGGCGGCCATTCTATGGAATGGCGGACGCGATGGATCCGTCGTGAACCGCCATTTCAGTGCAGACAAGAAACGTTATAATGTCCGTCAATATCTAGATGACGTCCGCCAAATATCGAGGGATCCGTCGCATGGCGGATGGAACGGACGACCATCCGCCACAATCCGTCGCTAATGCATGTCTATGGGAAAATAGCGGATCCGCCCCAAAAAATGGCGGATCCGCTATTTGACGAAAATGGCGGTTTCAAACTGACGCCAAAAGACTGAAGTGTGAAAGAGGCCTAAGGGGCTTTATTTACATCTATCCCTCTTTTATGAAGTTCCAACAGTTTTGTTAGCAAACCCATCATCATCATGGGAGCAAACTGCAGGGTTGTGAGATGCCACATCATTTCACACTCCACTGACTCTTCTGATAAAATAAGGGGAGCACTGCTGGAACATAAATGTACAATAGTAATTGTGGTACACAAATACGCTTCCAGCAAAATCACTTTAAGAATCGGCACACTGAGGAAATGTGGAAAGTAAATAAAAATTCTGATTTATTTATTGCTTAAGGGTCTACATACACTCTGGTGCTGAGTGCTACAATCAATAGTCAAGGAGTCCTCCAGGATTTTTTCTAGTAGCTTGCCACATGAAGCCTCAAAATATAAAGATATAAATTGCCATTTTTATTTTATGTATATATATATATGTACATATATTTTTCTTAATAAATATATATATATATATATATATATATATATATATATATATATATATATATACAGTACAGATACAGACCAAAAGTTTGGACACACCTCATTTAAAGATTTTTCTGTATTTTCATGACTATGAAAATTGTAAATTCACACTGAGGGCATCAACACTATGAATTAACACGTGTGGAATTATACAGGTCCTTCTCAAAAAATTAGCATATAATGTTAAATTTCATTATTTACCATAATGTAATGATTACAATTAAACTTTCATATATTATAGATTCATTATCCACCAACTGAAATTTGTCAGGTCTTTTATAGTTTTAATACTGATGATTTTGGCATACAACTCCTGATAACCCAAAAAACCTGTCTCAAAAAATTAGCATATCAAGAAAAGGTTCTCTAAACGACCTATTACCCTAATCTTCTGAATCAACTAATTAACTCTAAACACATGCAAAAGATACCTGAGGCTTTTAAAAACTCCCTGCCTGGTTCATTACTCAAAACCCCCATCATGGGTAAGACTAGCGACCTGACAGATGTCAAGAAGGCCATCATTGACACCCTCAAGCAAGAGGGTAAGACCCAGAAAGAAATTTCTGAACAAATAGGCTGTTCCCAGAGTGCTGTATCAAGACACCTCAATGGTAAGTCTGTTAGAAGGCAAAAATGTGGCAGAAAACGCTGTACAACGAGAAGAGGTGACCGGACCCTGAGGAAGATTGTGGAGAAGGACCGATTCCAGACCTTGGGGAACCTGAGGAAGCAGTGGACTGAGTCTGGTGTGGAAACATCCAGAGCCACCGTGCACAGGCGTGTGCAGGAAATGGGCTACAGGTGCCGCATTCCCCAGGTAAAGCCACTTTTGAACCATAAACAGCGGCAGAAGCGCCTGACCTGGGCTACAGAGAAGCAGCACTGGACTGTTGCTAAGTGGTCCCAAGTACTTTTTTCTAATGAAAGCAAATTTTGCATGTCATTCGGAAATCAAGGTGCCAGAGTCTGGAGGAAGACTGGGGAGAAGGAAATGCCAAAATGCCTGAAGTCCAGTGTCAAGTACCCACAGTCAGTGATGGTGTGGGGTGCCATGTCAGCTGCTGGTGTTGGTCCACTGTGTTTCATCAAGGGCAGGGTCAATGCAGCTAGCTATCAGGAGATTTTGGAGCACTTCATGCTTCCATCGGCTGAAATGCTTTATGGAGATGAAGATTTCATTTTTCAGCACGACCTGGCACCTGCTCACAGTGCCAAAACCACTGGTAAATGGTTTACTGACCATGGTATTACTGTGCTCAATTGGCCTGCCAACTCTCCTGACCTGAACCCCATAGAGAATCTGTGGGATATTGTGAAGAGAAAGTTGAGAGACGCAAGACCCAACACTCTGGATGAGCTTAAGGCCGCTATTGAAGCATCCTGGGCCTCCATAACATCTCAGCAGTGTCACAGGCTGATTGCCTCCATGCCACGCCGCATTGAAGCAGTCATTTCTGCCAAAGGATTCCCGACCAAGTATTGAGTGCATAACTGAACATTATTATTTGATGGTTTTTTTGTTTGTTATTAAAAAACACTTTTATTTGATTGGACGGGTGAAATATGCTAATTTTTTGAGACAGGTTTTTGGGGTTATCAGGAGTTGTATGCCAAAATCATCAGTATTAAAACAATAAAAGACCTGACAAATTTCAGTTGGTGGAAATGAATCTATAATATATGAAAGTTTAATTGTAATCATTACATTATGGTAAATAATGAAATTTAACACTATATGCTAATTTTTTGAGAAGGACCTGTATACTTAACAAAAAAGTGTGAAACAACTGAAAATATGTCTTATATTCTAGGTTCTTCAAAGTAGCCACCTTTTGCTTTGATGACTGCTTTGCACACTCTTGCCATTCTCTTGATGAGCTTCAAGACGTTGTCACCGGGAATGGTCTTCCAACAATCTTGAAGGAGTTCCCAGAGATGCTTAGCACTTGTTGGTCCTTTTGCCTCCACTCTGCGGTCCAGCTCACCCCAAACCATCTCGATTGGGTTCAGGTCTGGTGACTGTGGAGGCCAGGTCATCTGGCGTAGCACCCCACCACTCTCTTCTTGGTCAAATAGCCCTTACACAGCCTGGAGGTGTGTTTGCGGACATTGTCCTGTTGAAAAATAAATGATGGTCCAACTAAATGCAAACCGGATGGAATAGCATGCCGCTGCAAGATGCTGTGGTAGCCATGCTGGTTCAGTATGCCTTCAATCTTGAATAAATCCCCAATCGTGTCACCAGCAAAGCACCCCCACACCATCACACCTCCTCCTACATGCTTCACGGTGGGAACCAGGCATGTAGAGTCCATCCGTTCACCTTTTTTGCGTTGCACAAAAAGACACGGTGGTTGGAACCAAAGATCTCAAATTTGGACTCATCAGACCAAAGCACAGATTTCCACTGGTCTAATGTCCATTCCTTGTGTTCTTTAGCCCAAACAAGTCTCTTCTGCTTGTTGCCTGTCCTTAGCAGTGGTTTCCTAGCAGCTATTTTACCATGAAGGCCTGCTGCACAAAGTCTCCTCTTAACAGTTGTTGTAGAGATGTGTCTGCTGTTAGAACTCTGTGTGGCATTGACCTGGTCTCTAATCTGAGCTGCTGTTAACCTGTGATTTCTGAGGCTGGTGACTCGGATAAACTTATTCTCAGAAGCAGAGGTGACTCTTGGTCTTCCTTTCCTGGGGCGGTCCTCATGTGAGCCAGTTTCTTTGTAGCGCTTGATGGTTTTTGCAACTGTACTTGGGGACACTTTCAAAGATTTCCCAATTTTTTGGACTGGCTGACTTTAATTTCTTAAAGTAATGATGGCCACTCGTATTTCTTAGCTGCTTTTTTCTTGCCATAATACAAATTCTAACAGTCTATTCAGTAGGACTATCAGTTGTGTATCCACCAAACTTCTGCTCAACACAACTGATGGTCCCAACCCCATTTATAAGGCAAGAAATCCCACTTATTAAACCTGACAGGGCACACCTGTGAAGTGAAAAACGTTTCCGGTGACTACCTCTTGAAGCTCATCAAGAGAATGCCAAGAGTGTGTAAAGCAGTCATCAAAGCAAAAGGTGGCTACTTTGAAGAACCTAGAATATAAGACATATTTTCAGTTGTTTCACACTTTTTTGTTAAGTATATAATTCCACATGTGTTAATTCATAGTTTTGATGCCTTCCTTGTGAATTTCCAATTTTCATAGTCATGAAAATACAGAAAAATCTTTAAATGAGAAGGTGTGTCCAAACTTTTGGTCTGTACTGTATATTTACAACCTTTTTTGTCTGTATGCAGTAGAGAAAAAACAAATTTGTGAATTTCAGGTTGGTTGTGATTCTGGAAGAGACAGCAGGAGACTTGCATAGCCGCAGTTTGCACTGATAGCCTCTTGCTTTCATTTACCATACATAGCAGGAAAGCACAAGCTGACAGCAGCAGAGTTTTATTGAGTTCTCCCTGGAATGCTTACCATCTCTTCCCTGCCTTTTTTGTGCAGTTTTCTGCCGCGTTTACATAACTGATCACTCCTACGTCAGCATCAGGATGAAGGTTTCCAGTTCTGTGCAAGATATCTTGAAGATAGTGGCTGAGCGGATCCAGCATCCAGAAGAGGACCTGGCTTTGGTCACTGTCACCTTTTCAGGGGGTAATTCTACTTCCTTGCTTATTCCACAATTACCAATGTCTTTGAAGAGTAATGGCTGACAGTTGCTAGTGCAGGTATTCTTCCTCCCCTGGGGGAGCACGCTCAGCTGTGTGACCGCACTTAATGTGGAGCTTTTTCTGGCGGAGTTGTTTCCATGGCGACTGCTAATTCCCCACTCATGATAAACATTCTGCCTCCCTGGCAGAGGACTTTACAGTGTTTGCAAATATTTTCACTAGTTTTGTGCTTTTCCTGTAATTTGAGACATAAATAGAGCAAATATTAAAAGTATAAAATTCCCACGCACAGGCGTTTGTTGGACAAGCATTTAATAATGCTTTTGACGCTTTTTCTAATATCATCTTAAAATGATCGGAAATCACCAGTAAATCCCAGCCCTCATGTCACTTTCTTCTGTTGAGATGGCTGTGTTTTACAGCTACCCAGGGGTGTAACTAGGGATAGAGGGTGCAGTCAAACCTGTATCCTGGAATTCTGAATCTTCCAGAAGCCCAAAACCTCCCTTTGGCTCATATGAAAAGAGCAATACTGTTAAAGACTTGTGGTCATTTGAGATTTTGCATTGGGTCCCATGAGCTTTACGTTACGGCGATAAGGCCACCAAAGTTAATCCCATTACTAAGAACGGTTCTCCATTTAGAAATGCATAGGTTGATTTCAAAGCTGATTTAACAAAGTAGAAATCAGCTTTTATCAAATTGTGGATGGACTTGTACTGATTACACTGAGGGTAGGCTCTTAGGACAGACTTGGCTTTGAACATATTGAAGGCACTTTTATAGAACTCTCAAAACCTGGGCTGGAGCATATGGGAGCGACCTTCCCCACCCAATCTCTTTTGGTCGCTCCTAAATCCCGGACCCAAAATCCGGTGCACTAAAAATCCTCTAAGTAACCTGTCATTACTGGAAACTCTATTTTGGGATCAGGCACCTTCACCTGCCACCCGCTTCCCTACAGTATGTACCATGTTTGAGGTTGATTAATAACTAGAATTTTTAGCATGACCGAAGATGCCTGTTAACAGACACAGTGAAGAACGGCAGCCTCGTAGCACTAAACCAAAACTGCTATACCTTCCTTACAGAAGGAGGTGGAAGATGATAGAAGACAAATAGTAATAATAATAGTGCAGAAAATACTGGGAATCATATTAGGAAAACAAGTGCAGCCCCCCCCATGGACATAATTTAGCATAGGGAACTGTACTGTATTGGCTCACGCCATGCATAAATATTTATTATGTACCATATGTAGTCTAGGCATCACCACAATGACCTTCATTCACAAGTTTAGTAAAAAGATCAATATGTCACCTCCGTCTGTCACTTCACAAAATCGTCACTGATTATTCTCTTGAAATATGTCATGACCGTTTACTGCCTGATTCCCAGGTTACATCAGCAAAATGCAGCCCCATATTCTGTACAGCAGTCTGTATCCTGAATCTCAACTATGTGCCCAAACTATAATTGCACTTGTCACTATTTTTGGTCAATTGTTTCTTGTTTTAAAGATTTTTGTTTTGTATCAAAATCCTACTTTTGGTTGCACCGACTTTGAAGTCTTATTTTTCTACTTGTTGATCAGTTTTTATTTCCTTGTTCACCATTATGTGCCTTTTTTTTGCACCCTTTTTTAAATAGTCACAACATTTTGCACAAATTTACTCCAGTCCCTTCCTGGAGTGATTTTTCTTTTTTTGCACAAATGTTATTACATGCAATATTTTAAATGATAATGCAAAACCTGGAAATGATTAATCGGGCCCGATTTGTTTATTGTATTCTAGGTATTCAATATATTTGGGCCAACACAGCTCTATATTGTTATTATCAAGACAGTATACTCCAACACCAAGGGTATGCACACACGACATCCATAGTTTGCAGTATACTGTCCCAGCAAAGTGAATGAGATTTCTGAAATCTCATATTCATGTTGCTTATTTATTCCTTACAGATTTGAAGCAGTTACAAATCTGCAGCATGTCAATTCTTTCAGCGTTTTTGCAGTATTTTTTACCTATTCTTTTGACTTGGGAAAAAAACGTGTAACAAACGCATGCTTTTTATGCAGCAGTTTTCCTACCAAGAGACACATTTTTGATGCAGAAATGTCCAGGGCCAGTTTTAGGCACAGTGGGGCCCTGGGCAAATGATAAAACTGGTTCACTAAATGTTCACATATTGCATCATCACGCGTAAATATTTTAGGTTTCCTTTACATTCGCTGAGTTCAGGCAGGCGTGATTGACAATATTGAAGTCGTTTTGCGCTTGTTTGTCGGCCTCTTTCGACAGGATGATGAAGAGTGATGGGCACAGAATGACCACTAGTAGCTCAGTCTGTCCTTATTCATATCATGGTATAGGCCGCACATCTGCAATGTACACTGGGCGATGTGCTGCTAACATTAATTTTTGTTCCGCCATAAACCGTCCAATCACCTGATCAATTAGCAGCATTTTACACGTTCGTTTGGCTTTTGTCAACATGTTTACACCTACAGTCTCTTGTCTGTGCAACCGGAATTTATACATGTGGATGCTACATACATACACCATGTGTGACACAAACACTGTAAGTTAGAGACACATGCAGTGCACATACATACACAAGTGTCTTCACATATATACAAGAGTTTTTACATTCTAGGCTCAACCACACACACAGAGCCAGGCACACGCACGCACATACATACACGCCAATCATATTATTGGCTGTCTGTGCCATACAGGACTCGTTCTCCAGAGAAATGTACGTTAAAGGTCGTGAAAGTGTTAAGTTTAGTAATTGAAGAAATCCATTTAGAGATATCCATTAGTGATGAGCGAACGTGCTCGGATAAGGTGTTATCGGGTGCTTGAATAATATGTTCGAGTCTCCGCGGCTGCATGCCTCGCGGCTGTTAGACAACCGCAACACATGCAGTGATTGACTAACAAGCACTCGGCACCCGAGCATGCTCAGATAACACCTTATCCGAGAACGTTCGCTCATCATTAATATCAATCTGCATGGGCTGCAGAAAGGACCTGCCAGGAGCCCATACATTTTAGACACACACGTCTACCTTCTCTTCAGTCCTTGTGACTTCCACAGAGAATAGGACCTGTGGTGATATCACAATCACATGACTGGTCTCATGATTTCACCAAAGGTCCTGAAGTCCCGCAGAGTACAAGACCTGTGGTGAAATCATGGTCACATGATCATGATGTCACCAAAGATCCTGGAGCAGTCTCCACATCAGAAGCTTTACTGATAGCAATAGAATTATTATTAGTGAATCTCCTGCTGTAGATGCTGTGGGACCCCAAGAAAGTGGGGACCTTGGGCAATTGCCCAATCTGCCTTCCCCCTAACGCAGGCCTTTCACTTACCCTAACACTCCAATAATGAATTCTCTTTTCCTAAACACTGGTTATCTAAAGCTGTTTTGTTTTTTTTCCTCTTCAGAAAAACATGAGCTTTTGCCAACAGAAATGGCCCTTTCCAAGTCGCTGGATTCATCCAGTCGCATTTACACTTACCGGAAGAGTGACACATTGGTGAGTGACGTGCGCACGGGTGGGAGGTGCATTGTATAGATTATATATCCTGTCATTTTTGTCCTAGGTATAATGTCTTTTCTATTTCACAAGGTCTCAATTATATCAGCTGGTATCTATGTGCACAATTAGTGCAAATTTCAATTTAAATTCATCACAAGTTAAGGGGGCTGTCCTACTAAATGAAAGATTAGTTCTTAAATAACAATGTTCATCTTATCACCCCCCCCCTGGAGTTGGCATAATTGCTCTGGTGGTCCCGTGACCGTCTTTAGCATGCTGTACCGGCACGTGACCACTGAAGCCTTATTGACATACGTGGCCCCAAGCAGTGATGCCAGCCGTACAACCAGCCACTAATCAGCTGCATCATTCCTGCAAAGGATCTTTTTTTTGTTGTTTTTTGTTCCTTGTTTATATATTGGCTGTTTCCTTACTAAAATTGATAAGGGCTTTATTGCGTATAGTAATTTCATCTACATAGCGCCAACATATTTTGCAGCATTTTACAATGCGGGAGAGATGCTTTCGATAGGTGACATGCTCTGCCATGTTCACATTCAGTCAGGTAAAAATAATCGAGCGAGGGCAGGAGATTTCTGAAATTTCCTAGTTTTTGCTGGTATTGTAAGATGTAGCTTCTTTTATTGCACAAAAAAATGCTGGATGTGAACATAGCCTGTCTCGGTAGCTGACATTACAGGATTCTCGGCCAGCGCCGAGCGAGTTAATTACCACATGCGCTGTATTTATTTTCATTATCCTATCTGCCTGGTCAGTTTCTTTATAATTGAATTTCCGCCCAGAGCGCTTTGTTCAATGAGTGTCAATTCATCACACTCCTGCGCTTTCAAGGCCTTTTCCTAAATTGACTGAATAATCTTGTAGAAGGTGAACAAGCATGAAAAAGTAAAGTGCACTCAGCCTGGATTGCTTTGCTAACAAACTCCTCTTTTAATCATGGTCTCGGAGTGAAATGTTTACACAGGGTGTTTTTTTTATGGACTGTATTGCAGAACCCCTTTGCAGAAAATGAAGAGACCCAGCACAGATCAGTTCGGATCCTGGGGATGAACACCTGGGATATCGCCCTGGAGCTGACTAGTTTTGACTGGAGTCTGTTCAATTCAATACACGAGGTAATTTCTCTCAGGAAGGCATTATAGAGAAAATTGCCCCAAAATGACCGAACTGGGCTCTTCAAACTTAAATGGCTTCCTCAATCATGAAATGTATCTGGCAATTTGCCTTGAATGGTGAGGCGCGGGTTTGAGTTCTCAGTGGACAACCAAGCACATATGAAATTGGTCATAGAATTGTGTGTTCACTAATTAAAAAATATTGCATTCTCTGAAAGCTTTAGCAAAAAAGTGCTGCATCTACATCCAGATTACATTTAGTTCAGATAGTCGATGCTCCGAGGGATCGAAGCAGATCAGCATCTTGCTAAGGTCGTGCCCTGGCATGTGAAGAATATATATATGATAAATGTGCAACAATTGGTAATTTATTATCCTAGATCAACTAGACTCTGAAGATGGGGAATGTTTACTTTCAATACAGTAAAAAAAAAAAAAAAAATGACCAGTTCTTCCAAACAGAATAAAACAAATGAGAGCAGGTGCAAGCTTATAACTGCATAGTATACAAACAAAAGAATACAGCAGCCTGTAAGCACTAAGATGTATGCAAGCAGTGAATACATGAAATGTGCTCTACATTGCTGCTGTATATATACCTCTATAATGTGGGCACTTAGTGCTAAAATTGGCCAATTCATGAGAGCATTCCCCCAACTGCTTAAGTCTAGGGTCAAAAGACCGGTTTTCTCTAATCTGAGAAAATCAGTCCTATCATGCTAATCACACTCTGTTCAGAGTTTGATCAGAGTGTGATCCGATTTTCTCGGATGTGAAGGATTAAAAATAAATAAAAAAAACCTCCATCCATGTCATCCAAGTGCGTGCCAATGTTTTCCACGGACCCATGGACATAGACGGCCGAGTGCCAACCAATTATCAGAGGCAACTTGTGCATGCTACGATTTTGTTTTCCTTCGACGTGCACAGCCCCATTATAATAACATGGGGACGAGTGTTACCCATCAAAACAATGAATAGCGCTCATCCGATTATTTTACAATTTTGTGCACAAGCCCTAAAGCTGTTTGTTGTGTAGTTAAAGGGATAAGTGTCATCCTTTGAATGATTGATAATTAGAATGAGGTCAGAGATGGCCATTGTCTAGCATGTTCTCTTAAATCCAATAAGTCAAAAATTAACCAATTGTAAAACGTTATTGTTTTGCAGCAAGAGCTGATTTACTTCACCTTTAGCAGACAGGGAAAGGGGGAGAACACCCTAAACCTGAGTCTTCTACTTCAAAGATGTAATGAAGTTCAGCTCTGGGTGGCCACAGAGATCCTTCTTTGCAGTCAGCTTGGGAAACGGGTGCAGCTTGTGAAAAAGTTCATCAAGATCGCTGCTCAGTAAGTAAAAGTACTTTTAATTATTTCGATGTGACATTTTTTTTTTGTCCTTTTTTGAGTTTCCCAAGGGGGTCACTGTAATGAGTGTGATAGAATCTGGTTAATATGGGCAACTCATCAACCACTAAATTGTCGCTAAAATGGCCTATATGGCGATTGTGTCAGACAGTATATTGCTATGTTTGCTGCCAAAGGATTTATTCTCAAAATATTTTTAAAGGAAGGTTATTTTTTCCCTAGAATGAGTGCCACTTCTGTCCATGGGCTGTGTCTGGTGTTGCATTTTAGGTCTCATTCAGATAACAGTGTTTCATGTATGTACATGTTCTATCCATGTTTGTCATGGCTGTATCATGTACCCATGAGACTGGGCATATGTTTGGGTTTTTTTGTATTGCAAACCTCTTGTCCACCAAAAAAAAGAGATACCGTATATCTGATTTTGATCCAGAATGCAGATCAAAATTGCCCATTCGAATCAATACGTTTGTGAAAAAAAAATGGCAACACACGGATTCCGTGTGTGTCATTCAAGTGCTGTCCTTTACTATTCAATGGATAGGTGAAGCTTAGAAATAAAAAAAAAAAATTTTCATATGAGAAAAACAGGTGCCATAGTGAAGGTAGAAACAGACCAAAAATGAAGAAAAACGGGATTTAACAAACAGTCTGTTTTTTTTTTCCCGTACACACAGAAAAAAATAGACGTCTGAATGGGACCTTAGTCCTATTGGCTGGAATAGCGGTGGTCTGTATTACCAGACAGCCCATGGATAAGATAGAACTGTCTCTGGAAATAAGTAAAACAGTATTTTGCAGAGAGACTCCCGAAGGTCTGATTCCCAGGAGCCAGAGGCAGTTTTGAATATGTATTCCATGATGTAAAATCTAGTGCTCCGCTCATCTCCTGTGTCATTTATGAGTCAGCAAGTGTGCGCAGGATTGCCTCTATCTATTTATAATAGGAAGGTTTAACCAGGTTGAAGCGGGCTCCCTGATGATTTACTGTTCCAGGCCTCCATCCCACAACCTCCAGTCCCATCCGTCAGTAATAATTTATCATCTTTTCCATTACAGTCTACACAGAAATGCAATGCATTATTCTGGTTAAGGCTTCCAGACACTCACAAAATCTAACCAAAGATTGCATTATAAGAACTGTAAATCAAGTACTATACTCAATACATGTCCCGACAATCACAGGCAAAACAAAGACCTAGTCCGTTGTTCTGGTACTTGAGTGCTATGTTAATGATGTATTAACTGGGTAAATTACAAAGATATCCTCATGTAGATGTGCAGTAAATGTCAATGCGGAAGCGAAAGAAAAATACATTATAATATATTTATTTTGTCTCGCAGCTGCAAAGCTCAAAGGAATTTGAATTCTTTCTTCGCCATCATAATGGGGCTGAATACGGCATCAGTCTGTCGTCTCTCTCAGACCTGGGAGGTAAAATCCATAATGTATTACTAGGTTGAACACCGATTTTCTGAATATATGTGTTGATATTTACAAAGGAAACCGTTTGTCTTTAGTACAAATAGATGAGAGGCGATCCATTACTTGTGCTTCGAAGTTAGAAGCCTGTCTATAGATTGGTGTCTAATAATTAAGCATAGTATTTCAGTGATCAATACTTGCTGAGAAGCACGTTTTTATGGCCGGCTATAAAGAGGAATTCTGTGATTGATACTAATTTCAATGGAGCCCACTCATCTATCATTGCACTTTATTTAGGGATGGATTATTGGTCTGAATTTCAGGTCTTCAGTCCACTCCTTGTGCATACTGATGGTAAATGGAAGTGTACATTTCTTTTTTTTGTTAATATAACAGTTTCAGTGGATATAAAAAGTCTGCTTACTTACCCCAGTTAAAAAGTCAGGTTTTCATCATGTAAAGAAAATAATAACGAGAAGAATTTCAGAACTCCTTTCACCTTTAATGTCACCTATAATCTGTAAAATTGAGTTTAAAAATAAAACCTTTTTTGGTGGAAAAAAAAAAGTACTAAAATAATGTGGTTGTATAAATATATACACTCTTAAACTAATACTTTGTTGAATTAGCCTTTGAATTTATGACAGTATTGAGTTTTTTTTGGGTAGGAGTCTATCAGCATGGGACATCTAGAATTGATAAACTTTGCCCAGTTTTCCTTGCAGTAGCTCCAAATATGTCAGATTGTGAGGGCATCTCCTGTGTACAGAACCCTCTTCAGGTAATCCACAGATTTTCAATTGGATTCAGGTCTGAACTCTCGCTGGGCCATTCTAAGGGTATGTGCACACGTTGCAGATTTGGCTGTTTTCCATGCGTTGTACAGTACCATGTAAACGTACGGAAAACCAAATCCGCAGTGCACATGCTGCAGAAAATTCCGCACGGAAACGCTGCGGTTTATTTTCCGCAGCATGTCAATTATTTGTGCGGATTGCACAACGTTTTACACCTGTTCCATAATTGGAATTCGCAGACGAAAAACGCAGGCGAAATCCACATACAAACCGCACAAAATTCGCAGTAAATCTGCGGTGAATCCACAGGTAAAACGCAGGGCGTTTTACCTGCAGAATCCGCGTGGAAATATCCGCAATGGAATCTGCAATGTTTGCACATACCCTAAATCTTTTCTGGCAAAGCCATTCTTTTCTTGATTTGGAGGTATGCTTGAGGTTATTGTCATGCTGAAATGTGAAATTCTTCTTCATTTTCAGCTTTTTAGCAGGGTCCTGAAAGTTTTGCTACAAAATTAACTGTTATTTAGAACTGATCATCAGACCCTCCCAAGTTCCAGCTGTCCAAAAACAGCCCAAAAGCGTAATGCTGCCTCCACCGTGTTTCACTATGGTTATGGTGTTCTTTTGGTGATGTGCAGTGTTGACTTTACGCTAAACATATATTTTTTTAAAATTATGGCAAAAAAGTTCAACCTTGGTCTCATCAGACCATAACACATTTTCCCATATCCTTTTGACAGAATTGATGTAGGTTTTGACAAAACAGACGGACTTGGATGTTTGTCTTAGTAAGAAAAGACTTCTGTCTTGCCACCCTATCCCACAAGCCTTACATATGAAGAATATGGGAGCTTCTTGTCACATGCTGTACAATCAGTGCATGGCATAAATGCCTGCAGCTCCTTTAATGTTGTTTTAGGTCACTTCATTGCTAATTTTCGTCTTGTCTTTTTATCAGTTTTTTCAGTGACATAAAATTCTTAGTGACACCATTTCTTGAGCCAAATTTAAGCCACTTCCTGATGATCATCTTCACAGTGTTCCATGGTATAGCTAAAGATTTGGAAACTTTTGTACCTTTTCCTGACTGATAACCTTTAACAATAAGATCCCTATCCTCCTAGAACAGCTTAAAGGGAAGGTGCCACCAGTTTTCTTGTAGTTTGTTTTTTTGTGAAATTAAGCTTAAAATAGTAAATAAAATGTACTAATGCAATGTTTGCACTGTTTGCAAACATTTCTATATGAAAAATATTATATATTTTCTTACAAATATATATATTGACCACTAGGGGGAGCATTTTCCGTTTTAGACCTCAAGCAGCTATAGTAAGACTTACCAGCTTTACTGTTAGCTGGAAAATCTGGGCAGTAACTGCTGACATCAGCATTTCCCTCCCCTTTTGGGTGGTCTAGTATCCCTGGGGCAGAATGAAGAGCAGCATCACAGGGCAGAGCCATTTTGTGTGTGACTGCCCTGTGATCTGCTATCACCAGCAGTTTATAGTTTATGTGGTGTGTATGGAGCAGCATTGTCTGTGCAGAGCTGTCTGTGACTCATCCCTCAGTAAGATAAGAAGGAGCTCCAGGTCTGCAGTGAATGGCCGGCATTGTGGAGGGAGGGGAGAGATACATTGTATGGCAGAGAGGTGTCAGGTGTCACCTCTCTGCAGGCTGGGAATGCAGCTTAATGGAGTGAATGGAGCTCCTGTGATAGAGAGTAAGTGGAGCTTGGCAGAGAGCACTGGGCTATAATAAAATGGCTGCTAGTCACACCTACAGCAGTGAGTTGTGCAGCCCACAGAGGCGTGCCCAGCTCACTGCTAACACCTCTCCAATGTTATAGATAGGGTCCTCGCCGGTCTATTATCTCCTATGTCCATGGGGTGCTGTAAAATGACACTGTTAGTGCCCTGCTACTGCTGCAAAACCAAGATGTCAGCCCCCAGTTCCTTCTTTAAACACATATAACACACAAAATCTGTTTCACATGTATTTAAAACTTGGTTATAGCAGCATGTTATGCTACATTACAGTGATTTATTAATGATGTACAAACGCGGTACCTTACCTTTAACTTTATATGGCGTTAATCAGAATCACTGTAAATGATGGCTGCCGTGTACTGACTACTATTTAACATAAGTTTAAATGCTATTGGCCAATTCTGAACACAACAACATCCCCAATTATAAAAGGGTGTTCACACTTACGAACCATATTATTTTAGTTTTATTTTCCTCTTCAAAATTATTTCAGTTTGTTTCATAATGGATTTTTACAGATTATGCGTGACATTAAAGGTGGAAATTCCTCTTCTTTGTATATTTTTTCACATGTTTAAAACTGGTCATTTTAACAGGGGTGTGTAGAATTTTTATACCCACTGTATAATTTTTATCAAGTAACAATAAGTCATATAGATAACTTTTTTTTACTTTTTTTTTGTTCTTTTTCATATCTTAAAGCGAACCTGTCGGCAGGATTTTGCTAAGTGAACTAAAGGCATTGTCATGTTGCCGCAATTATACTGATTAAAATTATACCTGGGGTGAAGAAATTCATCATATAGTTCTTGTGTAATCAGTGTTAGAAGTTGCAGCTAATGATATGCCCGAGCTCTGGGGCGGAACTGTGGGCAGAGTCTTATCTTCCTGCTCTAAAGGTACCTTCACACTAAGCGACGCTGCAGCGATATCGACAACGATGCCGATCGCTGCAGCGTCCCTGTGTGGTCGCTGTAGAGCCGTCACACAGACAGCTCTCCAGCGACCAACGATGCCGAAGTCCCCGGGTAACCAGGGTAAACATCGGGTTACTAAGCGCAGGGCCGCGCTTAGTAACCCGATGTTTACCCTGGTTACCAGTGTAAATGTAAAAAAAAAAAAAACACTGCATACTTACATTGCCGTGTCTGTCGCGTCCCTCGCCTTCAGCTTCCCTGCACTGTGTAAGCGCCGGCCCTAAGCACAGCGGTGACATCACCGCTGTGCTTTGCTTTACGGCCGGCACTGACACATTCAGTGCAGGAAGCTCTGAGCAGCAGCGCAGATGCCGGGGGACGTGACAGACATCAGAGGGTGAGTATGTAGTGTTTTTTTTTTTTTTACTTTTACAATGGTAACCAGGGTAAATATCGGGTTACTAAGCGCGGCCCTGTGCTTAGTAACCGGATATTTACCCTGGTTACCATTGTAAAACATTGCTGGCATCGTTGCTTTTGCTGTCAAACACGACGATACACGCCGATCTGACGACCAAATAAAGTTCTGGACTTTAATCAACGACCAGCGATATCACAGCGGGATGCAGATCGCTGCTGCGTGTCAAACACAACGATATCGCTATCCAGGACGCTGCAACGTCACGGATCGTTGTCGTTATCGTTGCAAAGTCGTTTAGTGTGAAGGTACCTTTAGCCAGAGAAACCAAGGAAAGACCTGCACACAGTCTGACCCAAAGCACAAACAGTCTGTCTCCCTATGATGAGGAACATGTTTGTGCTTCGGGGCGGCCTGTGGTCCGGTCTTTCCTTGGTTTCTCTGGCAGGAAGATAAGACTCTGCCTACAGTCCCGCCCTGGAACACGGGCATCTCATTAACTGAAAACTTCTAACACTTTTTACAGAAGAACCACAAGATGGATTTGTTCATCCCAGGTATTAATTTAAACAGTGTAGCAACACCAACCTGACAATGCCTGTAGTTTACTTAGCAAAATCCTGCTGACAGGTTTGCTTGAAATATTTTTGTACTCATACTGTAACTGTTGTCGAAATAGTGTGTTGTGAGTCATAATAACCTACGAAACACCATTTTGATAACTTGCAAAAATGAGAAAAAAGGCAGGAAAAAAGAGATGTAGGGGACGAACTTCCCAAGAGTGGCATGGTGACCTTATTCAGAAGTGGGTACATCTGGCTTAGTGCCGGGTGGAGATGTGTATGTCAGCAAAGGGGACAAAACTTCCCCTAATTTGAATTCAGAATAGTCATTTAGCAATATGCCTATAGTTATGCCTTACGTTTATAAGTAATCAGAAAACCTGTTGACAGGAATACTCTAATACTTTGTCATTTGCCAAGTTTTACCTCCCCCACCCCTTTCCCGATGCATATACTGTATCCAGTGCTGCACTTTTCGGTTATCTGTGGAGTAACTCCATCAGATTATGCACACTTTTTATATATTCATGGCCACAAAATTAACTTTTAAACTGTTACAAACTGGAAGAGGAGATACTTGACATTCATGGCATAAAATCAATTCAGAGGCTTCAAAGGCAAACTTTTTGTGTTCTTGTGCTTTGGGGTAATATTATATATTCTCTTTCTTTTCGTTCCAAGAAAATCCCAGGAAAGTTAAAAAAACTCTTCTCTGAACTTGAAAGCCTGACGGTGAGTTTTTTACCACGTATATGCTACGAGTGGATATCTAATATTAAATTAACGAAGCCGAGGCAGAAATGTTATGCTATTTATACAATACTAGTCATACAAAATAGAGGCCATGTCATTAGGTCTGAGAGGAGAAAATGTCCTCGATATGTTTATTGGAGCACAATACTGGTTTTAGAGAGACAAAAAAGGGATTTAAAGTTGACCTGTCAACTAATGCTGCCTTAAGAAAAAGTAGCACAGTATAGCCACAAGTCTGTTCTACAATAGGAGTCAAAATGGCACTAAAAAAAAAAGTTATGGTGCAAGGATCAATGAAAGAAGGCACCAGACTCGAAAACTGTGTCAAGCAAATTAATTCCTTTTTTTTAATGGCAAAGCATTTTTGTGCTATTTTCGCGACTAGTTATACTATACAGTCTTAAATAGGACATCATATTAATTTGATAGATTCGTTTTTAATGAAGCCCTGTCGGTAGAGTATTGCTTTGAAGCATTTTTTCTGCAAGTGACCCATTTATTCAGAAACCAGAACTTTTTTCTTTCGTCTAGAACTGTCCTGAAAAAATCTTGGCTGTTTCTAATACTCTGCTCCGAACATTAGCAGCTGGCAATAAACCGCTGTAGTACCCTGGCAGCATTGAATCTGAAAAAATGCAAACATTGTCAAATTCCACACTTTTACCTTCCTCCTTTCTTAGGAAAATCATCACCGCCTCTAAGGGCACATTAGCATAGCCTGGTAATTGTGCAGAAGAGAGTCACACTTTGACAAACGCAGTAGTCTACAGCACCCCCCAAAATACACACATATATACAGGTCCTTCTCAAAAAATTAGCATATAGTGTTAAATTTAATTATTTACCATAATGTAATGATTACAATTAAACTTTCATATATTATAGATTCATTATCCACCAACTGAAATTTGTCAGGTCTTTTATTGTTTTAATACTGATGATTTTGGCATACAACTCCTGATAACCCAAAAAACCTGTCTCAATAAATTAGCATATCAAGAAAAGGTTGTCTAAACGACCTATTAAGGCCCCGTCTCACTAAGCGATTTACCAACGATCACGACCAGCGATACGACCTGGCCGTGATCGTTGGTAAGTCGCTGTGTGGTCGCTGGGGAGCTGTCACACAGACAGCTCTCTCCAGCGACCAACGATCAGGGGAACGACTTCGGCATCGTTGAAACTGTCTTCAACGATGCCGAAGTCCCCCTGCAGCACCCGGGTAACCAGGGTAAACATCGGGTTACTAAGCGCAGGGCCGCGCTTAGTAACCCGATGTTTACCCTGGTTACCAAAAAAAACAAACACTACATACTCGCCTTTCGGTGTCCAGGTCCCTCGCCGTCTGCTTCCTGCTCTGACTGAGCCGCCGTACAGTGAGAGCAGAGCGCAGCGGTGACGTCACTGCTGTGCTCTCACTTCTCACTGTACGGCCGGCAGTCAGTGAGAGCAGGAAGCAGACGCCAAGGGACCTGACGGACATCAAAAGGCGAGTATGTAGTGTTTGGTTTTTTTTACATTTACGCTGGTAACCAGGGTAAACATCGGGTTACTAAGCGCGGCCCTGCGCTTAGTAACCCGATGTTTACCCTGGTTACCAGTGAAGACATCGCTGGATCGGTGTCACACACACCGATTCAGCGATGTCAGCGGGGCCTCAACGACCGAAAAAAGGTCCAGGCCATTCTGACACGACCAGCGATCTCACAGCAGGGGCCTGATCGCTCGTACGTGTCACACATAGCGAGATCGCTACTGAGGTCGCTGTTGCGTCACAAAACTTGTGACTCAGCAGCGATCTCGCTAGCGATCTCGCTATGTGAGACGGGGCCTTTACCCTAATCTTCTGAATCAACTAATTAACTCTAAACACATGCAAAAGATACCTGAGGCTTTTAAAAACTCCCTGCCTGGTTCATTACTCAAAACCCCCATCATGGGTAAGACTAGCGACCTGACAGATGTCAAGAAGGCCATCATTGACACCCTCAAGCAAGAGGGTAAGACCCAGAAAGAAATTTCTCAACAAATAGGCTGTTCCCAGAGTGCTGTATCAAGGCACCTCAATGGTAAGTCTGTTGGAAGGAAACAATGTGGCAGAAAACGCTGTACAACGAGAAGAGGTGACAGGACCCTGAGGAAGATTGTGGAGAAGGACCGATTCCAGACCTTGGGGAACCTGAGGAAGCAGTGGACTGAGTCTGGTGTGGAAACATCCAGAGCCACCGTGCACAGGCATGTGCAGGAAATGGGCTACAGGTGCCGCATTCCCCAGGTAAAGCCACTTTTGAACCATAAACAGCGGCAACTGGACTGTTGCTAAGTGGTCCCAAGTACTTTTTTCTGATGAAAGCAAATTTTGCATGTCATTCGGAAATCAAGGTGCCAGAGTCTGGAGGAAGACTGGGGAGAAGGAAATGCCAAAATGCCTGAAGGTCCAGTGTCAAGTACCCACAGTCAGTGATGGTGTGGGGTGCCATGTCAGCTGCTGGTGTTGGTCCACTGTGTTTCATCAAGGGCAGGGTCAATGCAGCTAGCTATCAGGAGATTTTGGAGCACTTCATGCTTCCATCGGCTGAAATGCTTTATGGAGATGAAGATTTCATTTTTCAGCACGACCTGGCACCTGCTCACAGTGCCAAAACCACTGGTAAATGGTTTACTGACCATGGTATTACTGTGCTCAATTGGCCTGCCAACTCTCCTGACCTGAACCCCATAGAGAATCTGTGGGATATTGTGAAGAGAAAGTTGAGAGACGCAAGACCCAACACTCTGGATGAGCTTAAGGCCGCTATTGAAGCATCCTGGGCCTCCATAACATCTCAGCAGTGTCACAGGCTGATTGCCTCCATGCCACGCCGCATTGAAGCAGTCATTTCTGCCAAAGGATTCCCGACCAAGTATTGAGTGCATAACTGAACATTATTATTTGATGGTTTTTTTGTTTGTTATTAAAAAACACTTTTATTTGATTGGACGGGTGAAATATGCTAATTTATTGAGACAGGTTTTTTGGGTTATCAGGAGTTGTATGCCAAAATCATCAGTATTAAAACAATAAAAGACCTGACAAATTTCAGTTGGTGGATAATGAATCTATAATATATGAAAGTTTAATTGTAATCATTACATTATGGTAAATAATGAAATTTAACACTATATGCTAATTTTTTGAGAAGGACCTGTATAGTGGGTACGGAAAGTATTCAAAGCCCTTTAAATTTTTCACTCTTTGTTTCATTGCAGCCATTTGGTAAGTTCAAAAAAGTTCATTTTTTCTCATTAATGTACACTCTGTACCCCATCTTGACTGAAGAAAAACAGAAATGTAGACATTTTTTGCAAATTAATTAAAAAAGAAAAACTGAAATATCACATGGTCACAAGTATTCAGACCCTTTGCTCAAACACTCATATTTAAGTCACATGCTGTCCATTTCCTTGTGACCCTCCTTGAGATGGCTCTATTCCTTCATTGAAGTCCAGCTGTGTTTAATTAAACTGATAGGACTTGATTTGGAAAGGCGCACACCTGTCTATATAAGACCTCACAGCTCACAGTGCATGTCAGACCAAATGAGAATCATGAGGTCAAAGGAACTGGCCAAGGAGCTCAGAGACAGAATTGTGGCAAGGCACAGATCTGGCCAAGGTTACAACAGAATTTCTGCAGTACTCAAGGTTCCTAAGAGTACAGTGGCCTCCATAATCCTTAAGTGGAAGAAGTTAGAGACCACCAGAAGACTTCCTAGACCTGGCCGTCCAGCCAAACTGAGCAATCGTGGGAGAAGATCCTTGGTGAGAGAGGTAAAGAAGAACCCCAAGATCACTGTGGCTGATCTCCAGAGATGCAGTAAGGAGATGGGAGAAAGTTCCACAAAGTCAACTATCACTGCAGCCCTCCACCATCAGGCCTTTATGGCAGAGTGGCCCTAATGGAAGCCTTTCCTCAGTGCAAGACATATAAAAGCCCACATAGAGTTTGCTAAAAACACATGAAGGACTACTAGGAGTATGAGAAATAAGATTCTCTGGTCTGATGAGACAAAGATAGACCTTTTTGTTGATAATTATAAGTTGTATGTGTGGAGAAATCCAGGCATTGCTCATCACCTGCCCAATACAATCCCAACAGCGAAACATGGTGGTGGCAGCATCATGCTATGGGGGTGTTTTTCAGGTGCAGGGACAGGACAACTGGTTGTCATTGAAGGAAACATGAATGCGGCCAAGTACAGAGATATCGTGGATGAAAACCTCTTCCAGAGTGCTCTGGACCTCAGACTTGGCTGAAGGTTCACCTTCCAACAAGACAATGACCCTAAGCACACAGCTAAAATAACAAAGGAGTGGCTTCAGAACAACTATTGGACCATTCTTGACTTGCCCAGCCAGAGCCCTGACCTAAACCCAATTGAGCATCTCTGGAGAAACCTGAAAATGGCTGTCTGCCAATGTTCACCATCCAACCTGATGGAACTGGAGAGGATCTGCAAGGAAGAATGGCCGAGGATCCCCAAACCCAGGTGAGAAAACCGTGTTGCATCATTCCAAAGAAGACTCGTAGCTGTACTAGCTCAAAAGGGTGCTTCTACTCAATACTGAGCAAAGGGTCTGAATACTTATATTCATGTGAGATTTCAGGGTTTTTTTTTATGAATTTGTAAAAATTACAGTTCTGTTTTTTTCAGTCAAGATGGGGTGTAGAGTGTATGAAAATGAACTTTTTTGAATTTACCAAATGGCTGCAATGAAACAAAGAGTGAAAAATTTAAAGGGGTCTGAATACTTTCCCTACCCACTGTATGTACACAAGATAAATCCTACAAAGCGCTAGCATAAACTACTGTACTGATATATAGATAGGAATAGGGGTTCAGTGCAAATGACATGAAAGAGCATATAGAAAAAAATGCTCCAAAGAACCAAAGTGTGAAAATATAAAAAATATTATTCAATAATTAAAATAGTACATAAAAATAAAACTAGGGTGATGACAGCACGTGTTGGCGTTACATGCGACAATGACGAGCGATGTAACATTTAATTGCACTGTCACACCTCCACTCATTCCCTTTCTGTGATTATTTAAGACTAGTGTATTAGAGTGATGCCACCCCCCAGCCGAAACACGCTTTGGGGTTGTGGCACCGCAAGATTCAGGTAATTTACTATGTTTTCTACATTCATGTCCCTAGCAGGACTATTATTTATATGCTGACATTGTGATGCATTATTGGGATATTCGTGTGTGGCTGCTCCCTGTCTATATACTTCCTTTTATTCAACCACTTTACTAAAGATGGGACTACTCAGCCACCTTCTGACTTCCTGAGTTATATCTCACTACTATCTACAAACTGTAAACATTGACTTTTGGCTCGTTGCAATTTTATAGGACCCCTCTCTAAATCACAAAGCTTACAGAGATGCATTCAAGAAAATGAAGCCCCCAAAAATTCCATTTATGCCTTTACTTTTAAAAGGTGAGCAAATTGATTGTTACTAATTAAAGTTATTAATTGTGTACTACGTAACTATAATACATTGTGACCACGGACATGAAGGGGAGTTCCTCTGAGCCGATATCGCCGTGTAGTTCTGCCCTAATGTGTCAGCACACCCAGAGGAATACAAGCACGATATTAATCCACACATTATCCCATGATCAATAATACTTTCTTATGATTCTCATTTCGTGCTCATGCATAGTTTAAATTCATGCTTGATATTTTATAAAAATGTGTATAATTGTGGCAGCCATGTATATCATTTGTGGTTGAATTATTCCACCGTCTTCACTACAAAGATGACAGCTGTACCGATGCTGGTTTAAATGCAAATTGCATTCTGGCTTCTGCAGCTTTGAAGCTTTGCTGGAGCTCATAAGGATCCCTCGTAATTAAAATTTAAAGGAAAATTTTGTTCATGTGAATTTTCCGCTATTTATAAATGTTAAATACCTAATTTTCCTCTGACTGCTCTGTCTGCCTCCACTGAAGAATGATAAGTAGATTATTGTTTGTGTGCGTAATATTCAGCAGGCGTTTATATATAGTTCATATACACCAAGTAGAATAATTTCCACTATCACTGCATTGGCTGTATATTTGTCTTGCTACATTTCCAGTTGGATCTATGCTGCTGATTGTCTGTGCCATAAAAATAACAAGGGAATCTACATAGTAAGCATTTCCCTGCTAATTAACATCCATATATTCCCTCTGGAAGGAAGAACACAATTTAGGAATCAGTACTGTGCAAAAATGGATTTACCGGAAAATGCCCTCGATATAAGTAATGGCCAATAAAACGTTTATACGTATATTCCTGTGTATTGGTACAAACAACTCTCTTTTCATTACTTTTAGATGTTACATTTATTCACGAAGGGAACAAAACCTTCTTGGACAACCTTGTCAACTTTGAAAAGCTGGTAAGTTACCTATACTAGGTATACATATGTAAAAATATAGATATATTGCCATACATGCAATGATGGATGGATAACTATAGTAAGACGCATGGAGCGTATGATCATTCTGGAATAAAATAATTACTTGTGTATTTATAATTTGGAATTTTACAATCTATACAACATAGTAATTTTTTATGCCAGGATGCATCTAAAAAGACAGATGAAGAATCTTTACAAAGCGTCTTTGTTTAAAAAGAAAAAAACGATCTTTTTCTATATAGATCTCCTATATAGAACAATTTGCTTTTTATTGGTCTGACCCTGCAATCATTTCCATTTACATATATCCCCTACTTTGTGCTAGCATATATTGGTAAGTTACAATAAGTAGGGGACAGATGGAAGTGTATGACTGCAGGATCTGACTACATAGTGGCCTCTTTGTTGTCTGTTACCATGGCGACAGGAGCTGTACAGACAAAATGGTAGATTATATTTTTCCAGTTCTTTAATATTGATGCTATGCCCTTGGTACTCTGGGCACCCTCAACGATCAGCTATTTAAAGGGGCCGTTTCACTGTTTACCAGACACAGCTCTGCACTTTTAATGCTGGCTGTGCCCGGTATTACAACTTTCTTATACAAGTAAACATGGCTGAGCTTTAAAGGGAACCTGTCACCCCCAAAATCGAAGGTGAGCTAAGCCCACAGGCATCAGGGGCTTATCTACAGCATTCTGTAATGCTGTAGATAAGCCCCCGATGTATCCTGAAAGATGAGAAAAAGAGGCTCGATTATACTCACCCAGGGGCGGTCCCGCTGCGGTCCGGTCCGATGGGCATCGCGGTCCGGACCGGGGCCTCCCATCTTCTTACGATGATGTCCTCTTCTTGTCTTCATGCTGTGGCTCCGGTGCAGGCGTACTTTGTCTGCCCTGTTGAGGGTAGAGCAAAGTACTGCAGTGCGCAGGTGCCAGGAAAGGTCAGAGAGGCCCAGCGCCTGCGCACTGCAGTACTTTGCTCTGCCCTCAATATAGTATAATATAACCTGTTTTTCTTACCTTTCAGGATACATCGGGGGCTTAGATACAGCATTACAGAATGCTGTAGATAAGCCCCTGATGCCGGGGGTGACAGGTTCCCTTTAATACCAAGTACAGCTAGTAAATATACGAGGCAATGTAGAGAATCAAGGGGAGATTGTGCTCACTGGAACGCTATGGTCCCCTCCTATTAAAACTGCTAACTGATGGGGGAGTCCCAAATGTCAGCACCTCTAATAGACTTTTATTCTTTTCTCCAGTGTTTTTTTTTTTAAACATCCCTTTAAGATTTTTTGCAATGTTGCTTTATTTTGGTTGCAGTGATGGACTTGCTCCGTAATCTCACTATACCTTATACCAGAGTTTCTTGTATTATAAAGTCTCTTACTTTACGAAGGTTAATGTACGGACTGACCAAATGTATACTGTACTTTGACACCAGGCAAATTTCTGGACAAGGAATACTAAAGTTTTTTTTTAATTAAATGTAATCAAACACACTTTTCCGTAAAGGTGAATAGGTGGCAGAATTCTTGTGTGGTTGGTTGGGTTGCTAAGTCATCCATTTAATACCAGATCACATGAAATATTCTTCCTGCGTGACTGAGGGGCAGGATGTCTTTATGCTGTTACTGCAAATATCCATTCCAGCCCTGTAGCCTGTGGGTTTTATACTTTTGCTTAATAAGGGAGGTCCTAGAAATTTGTCAGTGTCTTAAAACTATTTAGACTTTGAAGCCCTTAAGGTTCTTCAGTGTGTCAGACGCATCTTATGAGTGTTTCCTGATACGTAGAATAGAAAACGTGTGGAACGTGTACGTACTGTATGAAAAATGGCCGTATTTGTACATAGCAGCACAACTTAACACAATGCAAATAGTCTCTTGAGTTGTAAATATAGAAATGTACAATATTTTTCTCTGAACATAGAATTACATATCCATATTAATATGAATGATGGTACATGACCCCATCTGGTCCTCCTGGTATAGAGAGGGTATATATACCTGGTATATAGAGGGTTTCTTAAGGAAAGCCTGTCACCAGGTCAAAAGTTGGCAGGTATTCCTTTAATTTTATTCCCAATGATTCCCCGAGAATTCCGTTTTTTTGTTTGGTTTTTTTGCTTTGTTTTTATTTAAATCCAGCATCCTGTCCTAGACAATTGGGCTTCATTACTTAGTCAAAGGGGCGGTGTTCAAAGGATCCTCTAGGGCCGTGTCTTTAGTTCCCTGTGTATTAAATAAGCAGGCCCCTTGTTAAAAAAAACCCCATAAGACTTAGTACTGAATAAAAAGGCCTATATCTCTGGAATGGTATGGACGGATTTTAAAAAATACAAAACGAAAAAACGGAATACTCTGGAGCACCAGGAATATAATAAGTGCAACGATGGGTCAACTTTGCTGAAAAATTACCATCAGGTCAAAGACCTCCATAGTCACCCACTAGTGAAGTCCATAAGGACACAGGTTCTTGCCGTGAAACAAACCTTTTAAATGGGGCTGAGTTTTAATACTACGTCCACACCGTGGACATGAGTGCCACTGATTCTTTAAGAAGGCATCCATGTTTTTTCTATTCTCAGTCAATCCTTCAAATGACAATTTTAACTGTGGTATTTTTGGATGTGACAATTAGTCTTAGGAATGTTTTGTGTTTGGTAATTAGAATATAGAGAGAGGAGATTGAATGTGGCCTGTATTCTAATCCATGTATTGTTTTATTATCCTTATTAAATGTGTGCGGAGTCAGCAATCTGTCATGGAAGCTTTTACATATTTATAGACTTAGCTGCGGTGATTGGTGTTGGCCGTCCTGGATGCTCCGTCACAGCGCCGGATGCAATTCTAATACAAGGCTGAGTCTTTCATCTCGCCCATAATCTCACAGCCCTTGGCACAAGGTTCATTTTGAAATGAAAAAAAAAGCTTTCTTTTATTTTGATGTTTCTGGGTAGAGCACATTAGGGTATTTTTAGCTGTGATTGTAGATCAGTTTGTTAAAATGTCTCAGTGCTGTCTAAGCCGCACGTTGCTGTGATGTGGCTCATTAGTTTGTCTGACCTCCCTTGTGTTTTCCATGGAAAAAAATCCATCTTGTGTTGTTCTCCTTCTGGGCTCAGTGGAAGAGGCTGGAAGATTGATAATCAGGGAATCATTTCCTGCATGTGGCGCTTCCTATTGTTTTGGTTTTCAGAAGCAGTAAACAGACCACGTGCAAGACATGTCTCCTGATCTCATCGGAGGGGACAAAAACACGTCAACATGTTGTAAACTGCATCGACCCCAGAGGTCTCTGATTGTGTTCTGTTTTTATACATCGTGTCCATTGTTTGGATTCTGCTGTAGTAGCAGCTTTGTTGCAAAGCAGGAAAAACATTGACATTTGAGTGGTGTATACATATGATCTCAGGTCCAGATGTGGGCAAAACAAAAAAAAAAGTTCAACCTTCTGGAGAATTTTTTTGGCATTGGCTGCACTGTATTGTGTGTGTGATACAGTATTATTCACTCATGCCTTCTGATCTCACTAAAAAATGTCCTCAAATAATGAGAGGTAAAAGTGAATACTATTCTTTTTAGTCCGTTATCTTGAGTTTGGAGAAAATTAAAGCTTATCTGTCATGATGTGTAGCTTTTCAGAATCAGTGGTCATGTATGTGTCCATGAGGTATGACACTTTTGCTGGCTATTATGAGTTCTGTCCTGTCCAGTATTTACCAGTGTTCTCCTCCATCTCTAATTTTGAGTTGTTTCTGACCTAATAGCTGTTATTATGTCTTCCACATATCGTGCACACAGAGAGAAGCAGTAGCTTGGAATACATTATACCACAGTGCTACGTTGTGCAGCTGTGAATCCAGCACTTAAATAAAATATATTTGCTGTAGGTCTCTCTATCTTTCACTGTGCTGAGTGCTCCTTACCCTCTGCCATCTCCATAGAGTATATGATCAGGGCCGGACTGGCCATCGGGCAGTTCTGGCAAATGCCAGAAGGGCCGGTGGCAGTAGTGGGCCGCTCGAGTGTGCCGCTGTCGGCACACTCTCCCCGCTGTCGGCACACTCCCGGCCCCGCATTCAACTATACCGGCGTCATAGACGCCGGTACAGTTGAATGCAATGATGGAGGAGAGAGCGTCTGCTGACGCTTCCTCTCCCATCATTCCCCACTCTGCCTGCCGCTGACACTGCGGGTGCGCGATGACGTCATATCATCACGCACCTGCTGTGTGACCGGGCGGGCAGACTGCGACTGCTGAGACCAGAGCCAGAGCAGCGCGGGGCAGGAGGAAAGGTGAGTAGAGTGTTTTTTGTTTTTTTTTAATCAATGAGTGATGAGTCTGACTGGATTGTGGAGCTATGGGGGGGGGGGGGGGGCCTCTGCTGCATTCCATACTATGGGGCTGGCTGCATTCCATTCTATGGGCCTCTGCTGCATTCCATACTATGGGGCTGGCTGCATTCCATTCTATGGGCCTCTGCTGCATTCCATACTATGGGGCTGGCTGCATTCCATTCTATGGGCCTCTGCTGCATTATATTCTATGGGCCTCTGCTGCATTATATTCTATGGGGCTGGCTGCATTCCATTCTATGGGCCTCTGCTGCATTATATTCTATGGGGCTGGCTGCATTCCATTCTATGGGCCTCTGCTGCATTCCATACTATGGGGCTGGCTGCATTCCATTCTATGGGCCTCTGCTGCATTATATTCTATGGGGCTGGCTGCATTCCATTCTATGGGCCTCTGCTGCATTATATTCTATGGGGCTGGCTGCATTCCATTCTATGGGCCTCTGCTGCATTATATTCTATGGGGCTGGCTGCATTCCATTCTATGGGCCTCTGCTGCATTATATTCTATGGGGCTGGCTTCATTCCATTCTATGGGCCTCTGCTGCATTCCATTCTATGGGCCTCTGCTGCATTCCATACTATGGGGCTGGCTGCATTCCATTCTATGGGCCTCTGCTGCATTCCATACTATGGGGCTGGCTGCATTCCATTCTATGGGCCTCTGCTGCATTCCATACTATGGGGCTGGCTGCATTCCATTCTATGGGCCTCTGCTGCATTATATTCTATGGGGCTGGCTGCATTCCATTCTATGGGCCTCTGCTGCATTATATTCTATGGGGCTGTGCTGCATTATATTCTATGGGGCTGTGCTGCATTCCATTCTATGGGCCTGTGCTGCATTATATTCTATGGGCCTGTGCTGCATTATATTCTATGGGCCTGTGCTGCATTATATTCTATGGGGCTGTGCTGCATTCCATTCTATGGGCCTGTGCTGCATTATATTGTATGGGGGCTGTGCTGCATTACATTCTATGGGGCTGTGCTGCATTACATTCTATGGGGCTGTGCTGAATTATATTGTATGGGGCTGTGCTGCATTATATTGTATGGTGGCTGGCTGCATTACATTCTATGGTGGCTGGCTGCATTACATTCTATGGGGGCTGTGCTGCATTACATTCTATGGGGGCTGTGCTGCATTACATTCTATGGGGGCTGGCCGTATTACATTCTATGGGGCTGTGCTGCATTACATTCTATGGGGGCTGTGCTGCATTACATTCTATGGGGGCTGTGCAGCATTACATTCTATGGGGCTGTGCTGTATTATAGTCTATGGGGGCTGGCTGTATTACATTCTATGGGGGCTGGCTGCATTACATTCTATGGGGGCTGAGCTGTAATGCTGGATACAGCTGTAATTATATGTTATATAGTCGTGTTACATTCCCCTCACTTCTTGTAGCCTACAAGTGTACAAAGATATTATACAGTCACCATGTGACAACTGGGCCTGTGTGACTTCAAATGCCAGGGCTGAATTTTAGTCCCAGTCCGGCCCTGTATATGATGATGTGAAACCTGACACTGCTGGCGGTTCGTCTTGCTTTGATCATGAGGGATTTCAGCTGGTGTCATTCTATGTTACTGGAAAAGTTATGGCTCTTGGAAGAAAGGCAACAACAACAAAAAGATTGTAGACTTAGTAACCCAGTGAAGTGGGCCTAGTAGTCATTGACCAACTATACCTGTATGTGCAGTCAGGATGAGCATAGTATAAGTTATTCAATTACTAGTTACGGTACATATATTTGTGGGAATAGTTCAGTATATCAGTTTGGTAATCTCCTCGTGCTCTAATTAATAACATGCTGCCCCGAATTGGACACTATTTTCTACATGACTGGTTCCATTGAGTATTCAGGGACATGTCATAGTGCTGTACATGGCTTATTGTGTTACAAACCTATGTGGCATATCGACCACCTCTCCACCTAGTTACCCCTGTTGTTTGAATCAGTGGGGGTCCCATCAGTTGAGCTGATTACATGGAGAATCCTATCCCAAACATTTTTATAGTGGGGTAAAAAAACCTACAATTTGACAAGGTGTGAAGTATATATGAGCGTCCTGCAAACCATCGCCTTCCTTGCACAACATAGGCCTCTAGATGAAGGTCATTTTTAATATCTGATGAAGGACAAGATTTTGTTGCCTGTCCAACATGACAGGGTGGAATGTGGACAAATGGCAATAAATAGGGTAAAGGGATAGCAAATGGAGCATTACACTTCACATATCTGCGTGTTGGCAGCGAATTATCTGTTTCCAGCACATGGCGATTTAACCAGTGTAATCCCCATAGTTTTCCAAGTAACACCCAATACCGCGTGTTATGTATGTGATTCTCATGGAGCACAGTGCGTCGTACTCCAAGTATTGCTCCATGTCTACATCTGTGTGGTCCAGATAAAAAGTCGCCAGGCTGTGCAAGAGCGAGGACAAGTAAATGCCTTATTAAAGGAGCCCTGCTGTCTACGAACGTGTCATTCTGCTTCTAGTGAGTGACGCCACGTTTGATCATTGAGATCTATAAAGCATAGCGCTGCCCTGTCATAGTGGGAATGGTAGAAAGGATCCGCTAATCCAAAAATCTAAATCATGCTTGACTTCTGAGTTCTACAAAGAAAACTTAATTTGTTGAAAGATTGTAATAATTATGGTAATTTCTAAGCCAAGTATGTTTCCTCTTAAGTGACAGTGCTGTGCTAATCCCTCAAAAAAACAGAAAATCACATTTAGTTGAAGAACTTTGGAATAGACGGCAGGCGAGGGATTTATATTAAGTGTAAATCTGCAGATTAATGGCCTGACTGATTTTGGTAAATTGTACTAACAGAACTTTTTGTCTCTCTCTTTTTTTATTTTTTATTTACAGCACATGATAGCCGACACTGTGAGATCTCTGCGATATTGTCGGAATAACCAGTTTGGTAAGTGACGTCGATACAATATCAAAGCAAGCTGTACTAAGTAATGGCTTGGACTAGGATTACATCACATTTGGGATGTACATTTCGCATGTAGTCCGGGAAAGGCTTTGTTCACATCTGTTAGATTTACATATTTCTGGTCCGTCGTAGGGTCAGTAAAATGAAAATAACAGAAGTGCCTGATCCTAATGGTATTGACTTTAATGGGGCCTTATGGCTTTTTTTTACTGTAAGAAATAGAACAATATGTTATGTAATTTTTTTTCAACATTTTTGACACAACCTGAAGCAAACCCTTCCAAACGAAACCCAGCCTATAGATGTCCTTAAAGTTACCATAGCCAACTGAAGGCCATCAGGGTTACTGTATATAAATAGCTTCCTAAATTTCCTGTACATGTTCACTTGTATTATGCTTTAGAGTGACAGGCTTGTCCATTGTAATGAAAAGAGCCCCCTAATTATAGCTTAGTTTATAAAACTATATTCCAAAATGGATCATTACTTATGAGGGGCTTCACATTTGTAGATATTTAAACTAAGTGCTTATCATGAATATGACATTTCAATCATTCCAAATCAAATCTCCTGCTTTGCACTGATGAGGGGCAAACAGCCTTAAACACGAGTCTGTAAATTGAGTTTCTGGTTTGGCTTCTTATCCTAAGTCTTTTAAAGGGATTCTGTCAGCAATATTTAACACCCCCCACCCCCCAAAACTATTTACAGTCATGGCCAAAAGTATTGACACCCCTGCAATTCTGTCAGATAGTACTCTGTTTCTTCCTGAAAATGATTGCAAACACAAATTCTTTGGTATTATTATCTTCATTTAATTTGTCTTAAATGAAAAAACACAAAAGAGAATGAAGCAAAAAGCAAAACATTGATCATTTCACACAAAACTCCAAAAATGGGCCAGACAAAAGTATTGGCACCCTCAGCCTAATACTTGCTTGCACAACCTTTAGCCAAAACAACTGCGACCAACCGCTTCCGGTAACCATCAATGAGTTTCTTACAATGCTCTGCTGGAATTTTAGACCATTCTTCTTTGGCAAACTGCTCCAGGTCCCTGATATTTGAAGGGTGCCTTCTCCAAACTGCCATTTTTAGATCTCTCCACAGGTGTTCTATGGGATTCAGGTCTGGACTCATTGCTGGCCACCTTAGAAGTCTCCAGTGCTTTCTCTCAAACCATTTTCTAGTGCTTTTTGAAGTGTGTTTTGGGTCATTGTCCTGCTGGAAGACCCATGACCTCTGAGGGAGACCCAGCTTTCTCACACTGGGCCCTACATTATGCTGCAAAATTTGTTGGTAGTCTTCAGACTTCATAATGCCATGCACACGGTCAAGCAGTCCAGTGCCAGAGGCAGCAAAGCAACCCCAAAACATCAGGGAGCCTCCGCCATGTTTGACTGTAGGGACTGTGTTCTTTTCTTTGAATGCCCCTTTTTTTCTCATGTAAACTCTATGTTGATGCCTTTGCCCAAAAAGCTCTACTTTTGTCTCATCTGACCAGAGAACATTCTTCCAAAACGTTTTAGGCTTTTTCAGGTAAGTTTTGGCAAACTCCAGCCTGGCTTTTTTATGTCTCGGGGTAAGAAGTGGGGTCTTCCTGGGTCTCCTACCATACAGTCCCTTTTCATTCAGACGCCGACGGATAGTAGGGGTTGACACTGTTGTACCCTCGGACTGCAGGGCAGCTTGAACTTGTTTGGATGTTAGTCGAGGTTCTTTATCCAACATCCGCACAATCTTGCGTTTAAATCTCTTGTCAATTTTTCTTTTCCGTCCACATCTTGGGAGGTTAGCTACAGTGTCATGGGCTTTAAACTTCTTGATGACGGTAGACACAGGAACATTCAGGTCTTTGGAGATGGACTTGTAGCCTTGAGATTGCTCATGCTTCCTCACAATTTGGTTTCTCAAGTCCTCAGACAGTTCTTTGGTCTTCTTTCTTTTCTCCATGCTCAATGTGGTACACACAAGGACACAGGACAGATGTTGAGTCAACTTTAATCCATGTCACTTGGCTGCAAGTGTGATTTAGTTATTGCCAACACCGGTTAGGTGCCACAGGTAAGTTACAGGTGCTGTTAATTACACAAATTAGAGAAGCATCACATAATTTTTCGAACAGTGCCAATACTTTTGTCCACCCCCTTTTTTATGTTTGGTGTGGAATTATATCCAATTTGGCTTTAGGACAATTCTTTTTGTGTTTTTTTCATTTGAGACAAATTAAATTAAGATAATAATAACAAAGAATTTGTGTTTGCAATAATTTCCAGGAAGAAACTGAGTACTATCTGACAGAATTGCAGGGGTGTCAACACTTTTGGCAATGACTGTATATATGCATGTAGTTGTTTTTAAAGACCAGTACAGCAATACATTCATATGGCCAGTCTTTTCCTGCGCTACTAAGAAATCCGATATGGGAATGGGGCTAAAGAGCTACTTGTAGATCCAGCTCTATTCCCTGTCCATAACCGCCTCCTTCTGCTTGAGTAACAGCCTCTATGCTGTGTGACTTCAGGCAAAGGTGCTATCAGTCAAGGAGGAGGCGTTGGGTGGATAATAGAGCTGGGGTGACATAGACTTCAGATCTTCAGGCACCATTTGCGTATAAAAATTTGCTAAATTTGTCTTTGAAAGAGCTACATATACAATATAACTAGTTTGTGTGGTGAAATCCTGATGATAAATTCCCTTTAACTTAACGCTTCATGACCTTGAATGTATATTTATGTTAAAGGTTGTGTCTCTGACTTTGATGTGGACTCCCACGCCAGTCCATAACTTTCCCCGCACTAATGGCTGTTAAATTAATTTATCAAGCACAGGCTGGAAGCACGTCATTGATCCCGCCTATTGGCAACCCTATCACCGGATCGTGGGGTGTCGTGACAGCCGGGGGTCTGCTGATGACCGCTATACCTGTCATTGTGATACTCCTGTGGCCGGCGTTCATAAGAGATTGTCATTTCTGCTATAAATAGCAGTGCTATAGCACAAGTGATTGGACGATCGTAGCTAGGGAACTATTGAAGTCAGTAAAAAGTGTGTAAAAAAAAAAAAAATGTAAACAAAAAATTTGCAACATTGCAAATAAAACAATGGAAAAAAATGTATACACAGTTTGTATCGCTGCGTTCAGAAATGCCCAATCTATCAAAATATAAAAACAATGCGATCGGTAAATGGCGTAACAAGAACAAAATCAAAACACCAGAATTACCGTATGTTTTTTTGGTCCCACGACATTGCAATAAAATGCAATGTAACAGGCGATCAAAACATCATATCTACCCCAAAATAGTATCCATAAAAACAGCTGATCAAGCTGCAAAAAATAAACCCTCACCCAGCCCTAGATCCCGAAAAAGGAAAACACTATGGTTTCTTTGAAAAAGGCGACATAAGCAATTTTTTTTTCTTACAAATTTCTGATTTTTTTTTTTCACCACTTAAATAAAAAAAAAAAAATTACATGTTTGGTATCCGTGTACTTGTACTGTCCTGGGGAATCATATTTCTTGATCAGTTTTACCGTGTAGTGAACATGATAAATAAAAAATAATAAAAATTGTGAAATTTAACTTTTTTTTGCAATTTCACTGCACTTGGAATTTGTTTTCACGTTTTCCAGTACACTATATGGTAAAATCAACGATGTCCGTCAAAAGTACAACTTGTCCCGCCAAAAACAAGCCCTCATACGGCCATATTGATGGAAAAGTAAAAATGTTATGGCTCTTGGAAGAAAGGGAGGAAAAAACGAAAGCGCAAAAACAGCAAATCGCAAGGTCATGAAGGGGTTAAAGAGTCGAGATAGACTTTTAGGATTGCTACTCCCAATAGATAGCCCGGGGTTCCTGTCCTCTTCTCTGAAGAGACTATTTGCATACTTAAATTTCCACGGGACTGTCGCCAGTGAGCTCACAATCGATGTTCCCTATTAGTATATCTTTGTGTGTGGGAGGAAACCCAGACAACTATGGGGAGAACATACAAAGTCCTTGCACATGTTCTTCTTAGTGAGATTTGAACCCAGGACCCCAACAATGCAACAGTGCTAACCACTGAGCCACGATGCTGCCCGCCAGTGCAGTGCAAGGGTATGCCACCAATTATCATGATGGATCCGCTCTATTAGGAGACCACCTTTGTAAAGCCCCTCTATATAAAATAAAAATGCTAGATATAGCAGTGGTTAATCAAGTAATAATACCTAATAGAAGGAATTTGGTGGCATAAAGTGCTGAGCCAACCTCTCGACCTGCTCCGCTTGGTGAAATCATCTCTCTCATTAGAATTTTTATCACTAGGTTTAATCTTACGAAGTACAAAAAAGAGCACAAAATAATACTCAAATTGGAGTTTCATCCTCTAAAGTAGGACATTGCAGATCTCTGGCTTCAGGGACATTGTATGTAGGGAGTAAAGGACAGCGAGTGGAGATAGCAGGCCAATGTGAATTTTATGAAGACATTAGACTAATTTGCCAGCTCCTCCTAAGACCTTGTTGACTATTTCAGCACCCGAGGGATAGTCACAATGTTTATCCACTGTGGGTATCTGGGAAAACTTGTTAAAGAAACACTTATCCAGACCGGCAGCCCCAACAAAGAAGGCAAACGACCTCCAGGCCTGATGCATATTATGTGTTTGATAATGTGCAGAACAGTACGCAGAAATCAGCCAGATGGAAACAGTGTGGGCTGAATGTGCCGAGCTCGGATCATTTACATGCCAGCAGAGGAGAAGCATTTTATTCTCTACTAAAGCCCCAAAAGCCAGTAATCGCCCCTTAGCAATCCTCTTGCAAATATTTTACTTAGTTGATCCTCTTTTAAAAAACAAAAAGTAATTAAAGAGCTGAATGCATTTTAGCAGGATGCCAGTCATGCTGTAAATTGCTAAATTCCTAAAACCATTTCCCCCTGAAGACAAAGACTGTGGGGGTATCGGAGCCGTTCCAACCGCATTTCCTTTCAGTGGTTAAATATCATAGTAGACGTGAAACCTTCATAGTATTGTATTACGACAACCAGAAGAAGGATGTTGACTTAAAATGAAGGGGATTTCTAATTTCCCAGTCTTCTCACATCTATTAGACGATAATAAACAGGAATGGCGCTCAGTAAATGACTAGACCCCTTAGGCTATTATTGGAGATGTCCTCTCCATGTTTAAGGGTTATGATGGTCTCCTATTAATTTGCTGATGTTGGGATCACATATTATGTGGTCATTATACCAAAAAGGGCTCCTATGGTAATGGCATGTATTTAAAGTGCTCCCCGCCTCCGACAATGGGGTTTGGAGTGTGCATTTTTACTCGGATTGTCGCTGTAATAGACATTATTTGTTATAGTTTCCCTTTTATTATAATTCGTATATTTTTATTTGTATTTTTTTCTCTCCTACAGCCAACGACCTTCCCCATAAAGAGCACCAGGAGGCAAAGTTCTATACAAATCACTTGCTTGTGATTGACAACCAGCAGACTCTCTTCGAGCTATCGCACAGGATAGAGCCGCGGGTGTAGACGCTGCCCAGCAGCCTGGACTCAATGACCGCTGATGCCAAGCATGTAGCTTTACAAGGGGAATATTTTTACTGAGTTTTATCAGTAGGGGACAGAAACCCAGACAAGCATGGAAGTGATGGAGCCGCCCTCGTATCTTTCTCAGAAAAAGAGGACACTTCTAGAAATTGTTTTCTTTGTTTCCATATTAACTAAGAACATACAACACGGAAGTTTTTTTTTTTTTTTTTTTAAGAAATTGTGCCCATGTATTTACAGCTGGTGATGTTTGCTCCTCGTGGGTGGATACTACTAGTACCAGGACATCAGCATACATGCACCCGCAGCTTCTCCTGATACTCCGCACTTGTTTTTCAGCTAGATGTCCTTGTGTATGTCCCGCAGTACTTACACAAAATGGAGAGTGTCTTTGATAACGGCTCATCAGTGGCACTAGCTGCCTAAAATCTGCAGTTTTAATGTCTTTGCTAAAGAAAACAGTGTAACATGGCAGAGAAGGGGAGATGACTTGGCAGGCAGCGTGATTATCTATCTGGCAACAGCTCATCAAGCTGCATTTATTAATATACTTAATAGCTGCAGGGGCAGAGGAGAAATGGAGGGCAGCGATGCCATCAGAACAACCTTTAGTAAACTGTTTTTCATGGCTGGTCACTAATAGGATGGTGGATGGAAGTAACGGGACCTGGATTAGCCCCCGTTTAATTCTGCATTTTATGATCTGTTCTGTAAGGTATTTAGCGTCCCATTTTCTCATTTCTGCCAGTTTGATAACGCTGGGTAGTGCAGGTCCTGTCAAGATTTCAGTCTTTCACCAAAATGTGGAAAATACATTTCTAATTTGGTCATCAGAAAAATCCGTCAGGCCGGTGTGAGACTCTGTATAAGGTGAGGTTTGCCAAATCTTCGCATTTCACATCCCATTGTAAAAGTGACGTGATGATAACTTTTCTCTCCAAAAAAGAGACCAGATTAATATGTCATTGTATTAAGTGCCAGGATTACAGAAGAGATCAGTGGGGGATGGGACATGTGGCTGCTCCCGGGGCTGGCTTGATATTTAAAAAGAAAAAATTGCGGAAATAGCCTATTTCATGATTTACTGAGCACGAAATAAAACAAGCTGTAATGAGTTTCTAAATATTAATAGAGAGAGGGCGACATTTTCCTACTAAGTTATTCTGCCTGCAGCTATTTATGATGCTGTGTTTTTTGTGGCTGAGCTGTATTATTTGTACATAGGATAACACAGGACATTGGGGAGGGGACGACACAGAACAATGCTCTTATCATTTGCTTATATTGCGTCACGTAGCGTTAGTTACAGACCCGGTGTAACCCTCCCGTGGTAGAGTAGACTGCAGCCATTGTGCCATGATGGACTCCTCACAGATAAGGACTGAACACAGGCCGAGCAGAACATCACAATAGCCCAATATAAGCGATCGTATGCGTCCAACTCATTACATGGTCAGATAGCTAGGCCGCGGTCACAGCAGTGTATGGCATCCGATGCGATATACTCCGATCCTCTCGCATGTGACAAGCACAGCACAAATGCAGATGAGACGGAGAAAGTAATTTCTCCATCTCCTCGCTGCCGTCGTCAGTGGGTGATATGCGAGTGCAGTGCGATGTTTCGCACTCACCCATAGACTTGTACAGGTGCATGCGATCCGATTCTCAGATGCAATCGCAGCATGCTGCTGAATCGGCATGAGAAAATAATGGCAGATCTGAGCTGCCCCATAGTGTAACATTGGGCGGAGTACAATCTGATTTTTTTTTAATCAGATTTCACTTGCCCGATTTCATCACAAGTGTCACTGAGCCCTTAGAATTCACTTTTCACAAGGACACAATCATCACCACTTCTGTTCCTCTTTACTAAATAGTAAATCTGACTAAAACATAAAATAGCTGTAGTCGTCCTTGTATAATATGGTCGGCCATTTATTTGAATTGGATGTTTGTAGCCGGGGGGGTAGTTGATCACCAGAGAATCTAAAGCTGCACTTGGGGCGATCAGCTGTGGAATGCCCGATTCCATAAGATTGGCATTTTATGGTCCTGTCTCAGTGAATGGAGCTCTGGAGTAAGGTGTGCCAAATTCATTAGGAGGTATGTGTCTCTTTAAAGACTTTAGCACAACGTTCTACTGTGTCATGAACCATCGCTACAAGTGTACGCTGGGCTGAGGCACATGTTTGTCATAATTTACTCCACTTTGTGGCATAAATTATGATGACTTCGGCAGGCGTGCTTGGTCATGCCCTGCAACCCTCGAACGCCTCCAACTTTTCTCAAAGTTCGCAGAAATGGCCGGAAGTGGTGAAAATTGTCATTTTTGCTTGACTTAAAGTTGCGTAAAAGTTGTGTGACATTTCAAGCAATTTTATGCCAGAATTGTAGATAAAACTGATGAATCGGGCTCATAATATCAGGGGCCAGTCTGCAGGAAATCATGCATGGTTTTGCAGCAGCATAATTGCCTGCATGGCACAGTGCCAGTTATCCAGCATGCGGGATCGCTCCCTTTATAAACCCCTAAAAAGCTGTTCCTCTCCATAATCATTCAGACCTCACTAAAGTCAGAAGGTTCAGAAAGGGACGCTCCCTGCTGACACGCTCTGCCTCACACCTCGTGTCTCATAACTATAAAGAATGATAAATCCCTGCTCTGTGACAAGAATGCACTGACATTTCCTGACATGGGTGGAGAATGCAGCTGTTACATGTATATAGACTAATAACTCCACATTACACACTTCTCAGGTTTTGTTTTTGCATGTTACCCAGATATCTGTAAATCTTTCTGGCATTTAAAGCAGCTTAGCCTGCTAACACCTAAGATAATTTTGAGAATACTTTGCATTCATGTCTGACAGATTCTGCGATTAATAATACCATAAAACACCCCCTCTCTGCCCCCAATAAATGTGTTAGAAGCAGCAGCGCAGAGTGAATAATGCCTGCTCAGTCTGTGACATTTCATGTATAGTAATAGTGCTAAGGGCGCCATCTTGTGGTGCTTCATCAGTATGACTGTTCTGACTTGGTCAATTGTTTCCGTAGTCAGAGCACCTATCCCTTTATCTGTGATGCAAATAAACAGTATTAAATTGTTGTTTTCTGAGACATAAGTTTACTCATCCTGATCTGTAATTGAGCAGATGTTATTAGGATATTTCTGTGCATGCACTATATTGCACATAAACGACTGCACTTATACTCGCTTTCTCAATATCTACAATACTTCTGGCTCTATACACATCCACATGTCTGTGCCCGCACTTCTGTCACTACACCTAAATCATTTTATTACTCGTGTTCTAAGAACTAGAATGCAGTTTCGTGCTTCTAATTCTCAATATCCTCACTGCCAGAGTACAGACATGGAGCTTTGTCAGGGGTCTGAAGTTACCATTATCTTCTTGATTTCATAACAACATATTTTTCTTTAAGCAGAGAAAATTTGCCAATGTATAATGAGTATATTGGAGAAAAATCACAATCACCGCACAAACTCCAAATTCTGAGAAGCATCTTGCAGTCCCCCAAAATACAGGCAAAGTCATTATTAGAATGGTCACTCTTTTGTATATTCATGTGTAATGGCTGAACTATTATCATGCCATATTCTTTATCTCCAGCTTTGTTCACTCTACCGTAGCTGCCAAGTATAATGCGTGTACATATAGAAGGGACCTTAACACATGGACCCTAGAAGTGAGAATATGGCCAAGTTCACACGTCCGTATTTTCAGTCCACGTGCACGCAGACCAATGTTCAGATTGTTCCGATGTGCTTTTCTTTTTTTTATGGACCGAATCTGTATGTGAAAAAAAATGGCAGCATGGACTAGTTTCTTTCTTACATACGTCAGATGAGACTCCACCATTGAAGTCTATGGGTTTACAAACAAAAAAACAAATTGAATCACTGTACATACAGCATGAATACATCGCAATTATTTAACACAGGAAACTGTATTTGGTCTTGTTACTTTTAATAACTGCTATGGCATAAAAACAGATGCCATACAAATTCCATAAGGATGACAATTGAGAAAAAAACTTCCACCTTTTTTTTCTTGGATGAAAATAGGACAATTTTTTGTTCGTTCGTGTGAACTTAGCCTAAATGAAATAGTGTACTACCCAGAGATCCCCACCATGGGTATCACTGCAAGGGCTCGTTCAGACTTGTGTTTTCTGTCTGTATGTCATCCGTTTTCCCAAACAGACCGCACGCAGACTAATGCAAATAAATGGGATAGTTGTAATGAACGCTGCAGTATGCACTATGATCCAGTTTTCAGATCAGAGTTACTCCCTTTAAACCCCAAATATCGTACAGACACAAATCCTTGTGGCTTGTGTTTTTAATGGATCCATTACATTTGTTAGCATATGACGCTGTATCTGGGCTTGTAAATTTTTTTAATTATTACCGTATAAACAGAATGCCACATAGGTGTCAAAAACTGACAGATGACAATGAGTGAAGAAATATCCTTTTTTATGGATGGAAATGACCAATTTTACATGCCCTAGACTGACATGGGAAATATACAGGTGCTTCTCACAAAATTAGAATATCATGAAAAAGTGAATTTATTTCAGTTCTTCAATACAAGAAGTGAAACTCACATTATATAGAGTCATTACAAACATCAATTTCAAGTGTTTATTTTTGTTAATGTTGATGATTATGCCTTACAGCCAATGAAAACCCCAAAGTCTTTATCTCAGTTAATTAGAATAAAAAACAAAAAACACTTGCAAAGGCTTCCTAAGTGTTTACAAAGGTCCCTTATTCTGTTTCAGTAGGCTCCACAATCATGGGGAAGACTGCTGACTTGATAGATGTCCAGAAGGCAGTCATTGACACGTTCCGCAGGGAAAGTAAATTTTGCATTTTATTTGGAAATCAAGGTCCCAGAGTCTGGAGGATGAGTAGAGAGGCCACAATGCAAGCTGCTTGAGGTCTAGTGTGAAGTTTCCACAATCAGTGATGGTTTGGGAGCCATGTCATCTGCTGGTGTGGGTCCACTGTGTTTCATTAAGACCATAGTCAGCGCAGCCGTCTACCAGGAAATTTTAGAGCACTTCATGCTTCCCTCTGCCGACAAGCTTTTTGGAGATGGAAATCTCATTCTCCAGCAGGACTTGGCACCTGTCCACACTGCCAAAAGTACCAATACCTGATTTACAAACAACAGTATTACTGTGCTTGATTGGCAGCAAACTCGCCTGACCTTACCCCCATAGAGAATCTAAGGGGTATTGTCAAGAGGAAGATGAGACACCAGACCCCACAATGCAGACAATTTGAAGGCTGCTATCAAAGCAACCTGGGCTTCCATAACCCCTCAGCAGTGCCACAAGCTGATCGCCTCCATGACACGCCGCTTTGATGCAGTAATTGATGCAGTAATTGATGCAAAGGGATCCCCAACCAAGTGAGTGCATTTACTGAACATACATTTCAGTAGGACAACATTTTGGATTTTAAAATCATTTCTCAAGCCGGTGTTATAAAGTATTCTAATTTACTGAGATAACGACTTTTGTGTTTTCATTGGCTGTAAGCCATAATCCTCAACATTAACAGAAATAAATGCATGAAATAGACCACTCTGTGTGTAATGACTCCATCTAATAAATTAACTTTTTGATGATATTCTAATTTTGTATAATGTACCTGGGTATTGACTTACTCTTTTATCTCTATATGGGCCCATGTAATTCACCACAAGAATTTTGCCATGGGATTCTTTTTTGTACAAGAATGATGAAAAGGATGAGGTCGGCATAGCAGATAACAGCAAAACATCAAGATGTTGAGTTGTGCTGCTGAATCTTGAAATATTTGATTATGCTCGGTTTATTGGAAATACATGAAAGTCCAGAATATCCCTATACTTAGTAATATGGCAGTGAGCACCATGACTGCTGTCCCCCAATGTACATATTGTAGTAAAATTACCCGCACCCTCTTCCATGTGAGAAAGCAAAGGGATAAACTGAGTTCTCGGGGTCCTGCTGTTTTTCAGTCCTGATCTGATCTATAGTCCCGGGAGCATGAAGCAGTGTGACTGTGGACCTCCCCAGGGACCGTTTACAGGTGGTTTTGTAATAAGTCGCTAGATCGCCTCTGTACAGAATCTTGTTTGTGTATTTATTAGAGCTTGTAAGCAATAATTTAAATGTATAATTGCAAAGCAATATGCGGATTTACCTTGTGTACGCTACTGTAATTTTCTCCTGCATTTCAAATGTTTGAATTTTTTATCTCCCTTTCAAGAATAAACTAAAAAATCTGTTAAATGACTTGTCATCTCTAGTGGCTCTGTGATAGCGGTGGGTTGTTCCTGCAGTAGTAAGTGGATAAATGGGAGCTTGTAGGGATTTTTGCAATAGATCTGATGTGTGTGGCCTCACCTTTAAGCCTCTTATTCATGCATTTTTTTTACATATAGCTCCAATACAATACAAATTTAATTCCATAAATAAAAATAAATACAATCCATATCACATAAAATACACTATTAGAATAAAAACAATCAATAATACCCAAATGGTATGAAATTAATAATTAAGTGTATGGTCAAATAGCACATAGTCTAACATTGGTCCATGTGCGGTTCGTTGTACACTCAGACAACACAGAAAATATACCCGTGGGATTATAGCTAACAAATTGAAAGGGGTTATCTGGAACTTTGGTTTGTTTTTTTTTGCAATGGGGCTAAGAACTTACTGTCAGGTATTTGCTTGCTACTTGCCTGTTCTGCGATGATCTCTAATACTGCAGCATGGTGGCTCAGTGGTTAGCACTGTTGCTCTGCAGCGCTGGGGTCCTGGGTTCTAATCCCACCTTGGACAACATCTGCAAGGAGTTTGTATGTTCTCCCCGAGTTTGCGTGGGTTTCCTCCGTGTACTCCGGTTTCCTCCCACACTCCAAAGACATACTGATAGGGAATTTAGATTGTGAGCCGCATCGGGGACAGTGGTGATAATGTGTGCAAACTGTAAAGCGCTGCGGAATATGTTAGCGCTGTATAAAAATAAAGATTATAAAAATAAAGATTATAATACTGTGATTCTCTGGCTTCACTTATCCTCACATCAATAGAACAGCCCTTTCTCATCCTGTCTGTTCTGTCCATGAGGCATCACTGCTGACAACATGCTGATTGATAGCCGCTCCCCTCAGTTAGGCATCAGGGAGTCGGCTGTAAATCGGCATGATGTGGGCCGTGACGCCCCGTCAACAGAGCAGAGAGGAAGAGAAGAATTTGGCAACGTGACATCACTGGAAGCAGAAAAATCACCGGCAGGAACAGTACCTGATTGCTTGGAGTCAGAACAGATCATTGCCGGGTGGAATTGGCAACTATCTGCTGGTAATTTCTAAGCCCTAACACAAAAAAAAGGTCCCGACACAAACACAAGGTCCCGGATAATCCATACAAGGTAGATAGATACTGTATAAGGAAGGGGAGAAGAGAGGAAAAAAAAGGTGAGGTGGGTCATTCAGCTACAGCTTGGGTGGGCAATTAATTTTCCCAAGGGACCACATGAGAGACCGTGACTGTGGAGAGTCGAACCAATAGGCTGAAATTAATTCTTGTCATTTTGGTTTAATGTTAATAATTGATTAACTTAATATCAAGCATAATTGAGTATGCTGACATCCCCCTATATACCGTATGAGCCCGCACAGAGCACACTATATAACATATGAGCGCTCACACAGCCCCCTATATACCATATGAACCCCCCACATAGCTTCTTATATCCAGCTTGAACCCTCACATGGCCTCTCATACAGCGTGAGTCCCCACAATGCCTCTCCTATACAATGTGAGCACCCACATAGCCTCCTATATACAGCGTGAGTCCCTACATAGCCTCCCATATACAGCGTGAGTCCCTATATAGCCTCCCATATACAGCATGAGCCCCCACATAGCCTCCTATACACAACGTGAGTGCCCACATAGCCTCCTATACACAACGTGAGTCCCCATTTAGCCTCCCATATACAGCATGAGCCCCCACATAGCCTCCTATATACAGCGTGAGCTCCCACATAGCCTCTCATATACAATGTGAGCACCCATATAGCTTCCCATATACAGCGTGAGCCCCCACATAGCCTCCCATATACAACCTGAGCCCCCACATAGCCTCTCATATACAACGTGCGCACCCATATAGCCTCCTGTATATAGAGTGAACCTCCACATGACTTCCCATATACAGCGTGAGCCCCCACATAGCCTCCCATATACAACGTGAGCCCCTACATAGCCTCTCATATACAATGTGAGCACCCATATAGCCTCCCATATACAGCGTGAGCCCCCACATAGCCTCCCATATACATGAGCCCCCACATAGCCTCTCATATACAATGTGAGCACCCATATAGCTTCCCATATACAACGTGAGCACCCATATAGCCTCCTGTATATAGCATGAACCTCCACATGACTTCCCATATACAGTGTGAGTCCCCACATAGCCCCCATATACAGCGTGAGCCCCCACATAGCCTCCCATATACAGCGTGAGCCCCCACATAGCCTCCCATATACAACGTGGGCCCCCACATAGCCTCTCATATGCAATGTGAGCACCCATATAGGCTCCCGTATATAGCGTGAACCTCCACATGACTTCCCATATACTGCGTGAGCTCTTACATAGTCTCCTATGTAAATACAAACATCCCATGCACATGAAAAAACATACCTCACTCCTGTTCCCTGCACTCTGCTCCTGTCTCTGATTTACTGACTCTCCACAGTGCACAGCTGACGCGATAAAATGATATCATCACGAATGCTGCCTCACATGCTGATTAGTGGAAGAAGGGGCCAGCAGCTCCATTCTCGACCAATGTATTCACTGCTGTCTGCACACTGGGATGCAGATAGCAGTAACAGCGGATGGTCAGAGGGGGAGGGGCACTGTGCGGCCCTTGGGCCACGGTTTCAGAACTTCGCATGTCTCCATCTGCTGGCCGGACTTGAACAGCCAGAAATAGGAGAGTCATCCATCCTCACCCATCTTGAGGACCATTCGCTGGTTCAGTGGAATCATGATGCACAGTATTGAGAAGTAACAGCCCATTGTGCTTTAGAGATACGAAGGTCATCAGTAAAAAATGCATCATAAAAGTGATAGTCTGATCTGTAATACTGTTATTACTAAAGTACCTATAGAACAGCTACTGTAATTCTTCTAATACTCCATATGCAATCATAAGTAAACTTTGTCGATGAGTACAGCAGAAAATGCCAAAAAAAAAAAAAAGCAATAAAAAATGCTCGCTTTCTACCAACCAGCACTGACACACTTGACCCGTTCTTTCTCCGGCTGCTGTGGTGATGCCGAGCATTCAAGTCTGTGTGCTTTGTAAAGCTCTTCTTTTCTTCACTTTATTGCTGAAGTGAGTACAATGTGACATTTTAGGTCATATTTCTTTTAACAAAAAATAACTGCCTCCACAAACAATCTGGAGCTCTTTTGACCTACATTTCAGGTTCAATATATTGTTCTTCCGTCTTTGTTGTAATTAACGTGGGAAATAGATGGGTCTAAATTGAAGAAAAGGGCCAAAGGTACTGGAGATTGAAAGTTTTTCTACTGCACATAGTCATTGAAGAGCTAGAAGGGTCTTCTGGGATCTAGAGATTATATATAAATGAGAAGCTGAGTTTGATGTACTCATGTTGTGTCAGCAGTATTTGCTGCAATACAAAAAAGAATCTTACTTTGCCTATGAAAACTTCCGAGAGAAGAACAATGCTCCCTGAAAAACCTTAAAAACAGAACCAGAAATGTATTCTTCACTCACATGAATGGTGGACAGTATAGACTTTGGGAAGTCTGTAAGGCAATATCACAGTAAGCGGGGGCAATCCGATGATGTACAGTTTTGCTCAAAAGTTTACATACCCCGGCAGAATTTTAGCTTTCTTGGCCTTTTTTTCAGAAAATATGAACGCTAACACCAAAACTATTTCTACACTCATGGTTAGTGTTTGGGCGAAGCCATTTATTGTCAAACTACTGTGTTTTCTCTTTTTAAATCATAATGACAACCCTAAACATCCAAACGACCCTGATCAAAAGTTCACATACCCCATTTCTTAATACCGTGTATTGCACTCTCTAACATCAATGACAGCTTGAAGTCTTTTGTGGTAGCTGTGGATGAGGTTCTTTATTTTCTCAAATGGTAAAGCTGCCCACTCTTCTAGGAAAAAAGCCTCCAGTCCCTGTAAAATTCCTGGGCTGTCTATCAAGAACTGCATGCTTGAGATCTCCCCAGAGTGGCTCAATGATATTCAGGTCAGAAGACTGAGATGGCCACTCCAGAACCTCACGGTTAGTGTTTGGGTGAAGCCCAGTCACAGATTTTGAAAAACTGATGCAACGGATCCGTTTTTTCGACGGATCTGACTGGGGGGCTGGCTAAAGGAACCTAAAAAAATCGAAGCATGCTCAGTTAAAAAAACGGAATCCGTCACCGGATTCCATCATTTGATGGATCCGGTGCCTATAGGCTTCCATTCTAGCAATCGACGGATGGCGACGGATTCGTCGCTGTCCGTTTTTTTCGATGCAGACAAAAAACATTACTTTGTTTGTCGTTTCCGGCTGCCGGACAAACAATTTTCGACGGATCCGGCTAACGACGGATGAAACGTGAGGCCATTCGTCGCTAATACAAGTCTATGAGAAAAAAAACATCCGGCGGCATCAGTCGCCGGATCCGTTTTTTATAAAAATTTGACGGATTGCGCCTGATAGCAAAAAACTGATATGTGAAAGGGGCCTAACATGCACAGAAGTTGAAACAAATGGGTTTGAATGGCTACTAAAGGTAACATCCTCACCTTTAACCTGTTTGCTTGTAATCAGTGTGTGTGCATAAAAGCTGAGTGAGTTTCTGGGATCCAGACAGACTCTTGCATTTCATCTAGCCACTGAGGTTTCTGGATTGTGAGTCATGGGGAAAACAAAAGAATTGTCAACGAATCTACAGGAAAAGGTAGTTGAACTGTATAAAACAGGAAAGGGCTACAAAAAGACATCCGAGGAATTGTTAATGCCAGTTAGCAGCATTCAAACTGTAATTAACAAATGGAAAATTAGGGGCTCTGTAAAAAGGAAACCACGGTCAGGTAGACCAACAAGAATGTAGTCCACAACTGCCAGGAAAATTGTTTGGATGCAAAGAAAAACCCACAAATAACATCAGCTGAAATACTGGACTCTCTGGAAACTAGCGGTGTGGGTGTTTCAAGATGCACAATTTGAAGAAAAATGGGCTGCTTGGTTGAGTCACCAGAAAAAAGCCATTACTGCGCAAATGCCACAAAGTATATCGCCTACAATACGCAAAACCGCACAGAGACAAGCCTCAAAACTTCTGGAACAAGGTAATTTGGAGTGATGTGGCCAAATATTACAATTTTGGTCTCAACCATAAACTTTACATTTGGAGAGTGGTCAACAAGGCCTATGATGAAAAAAACACCATTCCAACTGTAAAGCATGGAGGTGGATCGCTGATGTTTTGGGGATGTGTGAGCTACAAAGGCACAGGAAACTTGGTCAAAGTTGAAGGAAAGATGAATGCAGCTAGTTATTAGCAAATAATGTACTCATCAGCCCTGAAGCTACGAATTGGAAGCAATTGGGCGTTCCAACATGACAACGATCCAAAACACAAGGCAAAGTCGACCTATCATTGGCTTCAGCAGAACAAAGTGAAGGTTCTGGAGTGGCCATCTCAGTCTCCTGACCTCAATATATCATTGAGCCACTCTGGGGAGATCTCAAGCATGCAGTTCTTGCTAGACAGCCCAGGAATTTACAGGACCTGGAGGCTTTTTGCCAAGAAGAGTGGGCAGCTTTACCATCTGAGAAAATAAAGAACCTCATCCACAGCTACCACAAAAGACTTTAAGCTGTCATTGATGTTAGAGGCAATACACAGTATTAAGAAATAAGGTATGTGAACTTTTGATCAGGGTCATTTGGATGTTTAAGGTTGTCATTATGATTTAAAAAGAGAAAACACAGTAGTTTGACAATAAATGGCTTTGCCCAAACACTAACCATGAGTAGAGAAAAAGTTTTGGGGTTAGCATTCAAATTTTCTGAAAAAAAAAAGCCAAGAAAGCGAAAATTCTGCCTGGGTATGTAAACTTTTGAGCACAACTGTATATTGAAATGGCCACACATGGTGGCTGTGGTGGCATATTCCTTTTCTATACGATAACGCAAAGCATATCACTACAAAAAATGGTGTACAGTGCTTTGTCTGTGTGGTCTCTGATGATTCTCCCCGGTGTGCAGGTCAATTAAAAAAACAAAACCACAAAAGATAGAACCATCAGTTATATTCGTCAATACGTATGCTAGAAAAATGTTTTGTCTACAAACATTAGACAATTGGGAAATGTCGTTTTTGGTAGACGAAAATGTTCACCAACCGCTATGACTGATCTTAATAGGGTTCTTTGGGATCATGGCTAGAATATCGCTGCAGATTGTGCTACTCTTGCCCTGAAAGGAAGTGTGGACAGAACGTTTACATTGTATGTCCATGTACTTTGGTGGTATATGTTGGGAGGATTCCGGAGAGATGCCTTTATATACAAACGGGGACATCTATTATTCCATGTACACCACTTTCTGGCACATGCTATAATTTGCCACTTTTTAAACTTTCCCTTTTGCTCATGCCACTTTTCTAAAAAGCGAGTGGAGTATTGCAGAAGGAAAAGTGGCCTAACACATCTAATATATAAAGCTGAATGTGTGTGTGTGTGTGTGTGTGTGTGTGTGTGTGTGTGTGTGTGTGTGTGTGTGTGTGTGTGTGTGTGTGTGTGTCCGGGATTGGCATCTGCAACGTCGCAGCTACAGCCACAAAATTTTGCACAGTCACACGTCTGGACCCTGAGAGCGTCATAGGCTATGTTGTGAGGTGAAATTTTAACCCCCGCTTGCCAATTCACCAAACAATTTTGCCCCATCTACATAATGGGGAAAGAGTGAAAGGAAAAGTGTTGGAGGCAAATTGACAGCTGCCAGATGTGAACAAGGGGGACTTAAAGAATGAGAGTGATGGCGCCAAAGAGTATATACCGTACAGTTGCTAAGGTGGGGCACCACATGGGATACTCACCACAGACGGGTATATGAACACACACACACAAAATGCGCCACACACTACCACATGCTTGAACACATATCACCCTGAGCACATATTTCACCACACATACACCAACCTCGCCACATAAAAGTCAAAACACAAAAGTCACTGCTCAAAACTCGCCACGCGCAAAAATTCGCCACATGCAAAACTAGCCACACGTGCAAAACTCACCTCATGGAAAACTTGCCACACGCAAAACTTGCACACGCATAAAAATTGCTACATGCACAAAAGTTGCAACACATGCAAAAGTTGCCTCACACAAAACTTGCACCTACTCAAAACGCACCACACATAAAACTCGCCACGCGCAAAACTTGCTGCACACAACTTGCTATACTAACCTGTCACATGCAACTCGACACACAAAAAGTTGCTACACGCATGTCGCCACACAAAACTCATCTCACAAAAGTCGCTACATGCATGTCGCCACACGCAACTCTACACACACAACTTGACACATGAAACTCACCCTAAAACAAACACAAGTCTGGTATTATCCTTCAAAAATAAAAATCTGATTAATAAGCAGACAAACTACAAGAGCAACAAATGTACCATATAGGAAACACGGCAGCTGTCAGTCACATGACCTGTCTATTATGTGTATGTGTGAGCTAATATATACTGGCAGGGGGGAGGGCTTCCTGTTGGCTGGGGATTTATCAGGCTGCCAATTTAGCTTACAAATACTGAGGTAAAAATACTGACCAAATAACGTGTGAACGAGGTCTAATAAAGGAGATGACATACAGGTACATACTATATACAGGGGAGATGACACACAGGTATATACTATATACAGGAGCAGATGACACACGTATATACTATATACAGGAGGAGATGACATACAGGTACATACTATATACAGGGGAGATGACACACAGGTATATACTATATACAGGAGCAGATGACACACGTATATACTATATACAGGAGGAGTAAAACAAACCCAAAATGGAGGATAACCATATACACTTTTTCCACATACTCACGACCACAGTGGGGGAATCTAGCAGAAAAACATTTTTAGTATATAAAGGACACTCCTAAGGCAAATATTAATAGAACAGAAGAACACGGAGTAAATGTCCATAGATTTATATGATAATTTATTAAACTACAAAAAATACCAACAATATTACAACAGTATATAAGCAATACACTCAGGTAAAAATTCAGGCAGTTAGAGGTGGAAAGTAGCACAGAAAAGAGATAACGGTGCAGCACTCAGGCTGATGCCATATACATAAGAATCACCTGCATAGTGCAGAGTATGAGGCACAGGTCATAGAAACCCAGGGGGTATGTAGAACATTATGTAACTATGTATGAGTCCTGTACACTGACTCCTATCTCACTCATAGGACTATAACACCCCACCCAGGATCCTTACCCATGCACTGGCACCAGGACTGGACCGCACTGCAACTCTTGAGATTGTCTCTTAAAGCCACTAGAGCTGCTGTTTATTCTTTTCACCCTTAAAAACTGATTATAGGGGAGGGAATGTTTTGTATACTGAGGGTGAGCGCTGTTGTAATGTAGCAAAGAATTAGTGGCAGAAGGTTTGCGAAGAACCTCAGTATGAATAGTATTCTCTTCCACCCATAGTTTCACATCTAGAAATTCCAACTTGGGATGTGAAATTCATGTTCATGGTGTTGGAGAGCCCCAGGTGCTCCACAAATAGAGTGAAAGATTCCCGGGGGCTATCCCACACCATGAAGATGTCATCCACGTACCTGATATACAATTTGTTTCATGACCTTGGGATTTTCCGTTTTTCCGTGTTCGTTTTTCACTCCCCTCCTTCCCAGAGCCATAACTTTTTTTTCTGTCAATATGGCCATGTGAGGGCATATTTTTTGGGGGACTAGTTTTACTTTTGAACGACATCATTGGTTTTACCATGTCGTGTACTGGAAACCAGGAAAAAAATTCCAAGTGCGGTGAAATTGCAAAAAAAGTGCAATGCCACACTTGTTTTTTGTTTGGCTTTTTTTGCTAGGTTCTCTAAATGCTAAAACTGACCTGCCACTGTGATTCTCCATGTCTTTACCAGTTTATAGACACCAAACATGTCTAGGTTATTTTCTATCTAAATGGTGAAAAAAAATTCCAAACTTTGCTAAAAAAAAAAAAAAAATGCGCCATTTTCCGATACCCGTAGCGTCTCCAGTTTTCGTGATCTGGGGTCGGGTGAGGGCTTATTTTTTGCGTGCCGTGCTGGCGTTTTTAATGATACCACTTTTGTGCAGATTCGTTCTTTTGATCGCCCGTTATTGCATTTTAATGCAATGATGCGGCGACCAAAAAAACATAACTCTGGCGTTTAGAATTTTTTTCTTGCTACGCCATTTAGCGATCAGGTTAATCCTTTTTTTATTGATAGATCGGGCGATTCTGAACGCGGCAATACTAAATATGTGTAGGTTTGATTTCTTTATTGTTTTATTTTGAATGGGGCGAAAGGGGGGTGATTTAAACTTTTATATTTTTTAATTTTTTTCACTTTTTTTCACTTTTTTTTTTTACTTTTGCCATGCTTTAATAGCCTCCATGGGAGGCTAGAAACTGGCACCACTCGATCGCCTCTGCTACATAGCAGCGATCATCAGATCGCTGCTATGTCGCTGAATTGCAGGCTTGCTATGAGCGCCGACCACAGGGGGGCACTCACAGCAGGCTGGCATCAGCAACCATAGAGGTCTCAAGGACCTCTATGGTTACTATCCTGATGCATCGCTGACCCCCGATCATGTGACAGGGGTCGGTGATGCGCTCATTTCCGGCCCGATGGCCGGAAAAGCCGGTTAAATGCCGCTGTCAGTATTTGACAGCGGCATTTAACTAGTTAATAGTGGCGGGTGGATCGCGATTCCACCCGTCGCTATTGCGGGCACATGTCAGCTGTTCAAAACAGCTGACATGTTCTTGCTTTGATGCGGGCTCACTGCCGGAGCCCTGCATCAAAGCGGGGGTTCTGACCTTGGACGTACTATCCCGTCTGAGGTCAGAAAGGGGTTAAGGAAGGGGTTACTAACAGAATACACATATCTCTCCTCAAAAACCGCAAGGAACAAATTTGCCAGGGTACAAGCGACACGCATACCCTTGGCAGTCTCCTCTGTTTGTAAATACCATGCTGTATCAAATTTGAAGGTGTTATGTTTTAAAATGAAAGTAAGCCCATCACAAATAAAACCTATTGTGTTCATGTCTGTGTCTGTGTTGCCATGAACCTCTCTGACCGCTTCAACACCCATATTGTGCGGGATCCGGGTATATAAACTCTCTATATCAATAGGGGCAAGGAAAAACCATTCTGCCAAATGAAACTCTTTAGCACCTGTAAAAAATGTTTAGTATCCTGAACATACGAACGTATGCCGGGTAACAGCGGATGCAACAACCAGTCTAGATAACGTCTAGATAACATGACCCAGCGCTCCACTTGTGTTCTTCTTGAAGTAATTAGTGACCAGTAAATGCTGGCCTGTCATAATAATAAATCTAGAGACCAAAAAAGAATTGGAGTATATGTCCAGAAAGAATCTACCAAATTTTATTAAATAAATAACAGGAATGACAAGATAAAACAATACACAACACATAATTTCATATTACATAAATTCAATTGAGGTGGGTAGCACAGACCAGACGGCCGGTGCTGTCCATTGCCAACGCCATATATATACAGCAAATCACGTGCATAATGCAAAATTTGTACCAAGGCACAGGGACATATGTTGGGTCGTATATAAAAGACCGTGCAGCCCTGTACATAGGCTAAACATTCAAGTAACTAACTAATCAGAACCCGTCCCAATGCACTTACCACAAGAATGGCGTCAGACCTGGACAGCACCGTTGCCCCAACGCGCGTTTCGCGTCGGCTTCGTCAGGGGGCGGTGCTGTCTAGTGTCCGGCGCTTCTATTTATCCTAACCCCAATAAAGGAACGCTCCGGTCCACCTGTACCGGCGCATGTTCAGGCGTCATTAAGCCAGGCACCGCATCACAGGCGGCATCCAAGATGGCGCCGCGGTCCAGAGCACCGTCGCACTGACATCACTGAACCGCAGGCGTCATCCACGGGCGCCGCCCATAATGCCCCGGGACCAAAAACAACGCCGAGCATGCGCACAGTGGACCCAGCTGAGTAGATTACATTTATCAAACCGCTCACCATTACCATCGCACAATCTACCCGGTAAGGACCATTTAAGATGGAAAAAAGAAGAGGGAGGAAGTATAAAAATGGTAGAATATTATAAGACGTCTGATATGAAAACAGGACTCAAAAAACACCATTCTATTGCTAATGCGCTCAATACTTATAAAAGAGAGGAGACTTATAAAAATAAAAAGACCTAAATATACATATATTATGTTAATTAAGTGCATATAAAAGGCCATATTCAGCCTATCATAAAACATATAAGAACAAAAAAACCGTGTAAGGGCGGCTCATCCCACCATATAAAAATATATAATAGAATATATATAAATATATATATATAAATAAATAAAAAATGTGAAAAGAACATAGAAAAAACACGCAGGAAATATAAATACACAAAAAAGCAATAGCTAATCCAATCACGAAAAAAGTGCAATATATACCATGCAAAAAGACACGGATACCGTGTAACATTACTATGTAAACCTATAAAAATAGCAATACATAAAAAGGTAACAATTATTACCAAAAGGCTATTTCAATCATCAAGAAAATTATTTAAAGTGCAAAATAGTGACAAAAAAACAATAAAAATAACAACAATCATTAACCCCCCTCCTCTCTTTTTTTCTTTTTTCTTTCTTCTTTTGTTTCAGATGTTTGGAGCGCCACAAGTAAAAAAGAAACAGTACATGTCCAATCATCCGTCAATGTCCATTCCAAATGGGGAAAACGACAAGCAGGAACGCCATGAAGGAAAAAGGTAACTAAATCTATATAATAATCAAAATACAAAAAATTAATCCAGAATTAGAATCCAGCAATTTGGATCCGGATGTACGTGAGCTTGTGTTGGAGTTACTGGAGTTCATCCTGACACATAATTTTTTTGTCTTTAAGGACCGTTTTTTTCTCCAGAGACAGGGCACTGCCATGGGGGCGGCCTGTGCGCCGTCCTACGCAAATGTATTTCTCGGATTTTGGGAGCGTGAGTTGTTTCAGGGTGGCGCACAGTCCGCTCCCCAAATTTTGGGGTGGTTCAGATATATAGATAACGTCCTGTTTATATGGCATGGCCCTGTCCTGGAACTACATACTTTTATGTCAGGATTGAACAACAATGACTCCAACATCAGGCTCACCTACACCTTTCATGACAGTGAGATTTCTTTTTTGGATATAACATTAAAAGTACAAGAAAATGGATATATCTATACGGACATGTACCGGAAGAAAACATCTGTTAATGCACTGTTGCATTCAACCTCGTCCCATCCACCCTCCACAATCAAGGCTATCCCCATAGGACAGTTCCTTCGGGCTCGAAGGATCTGTGCCTCTGACACCCTGTTTGAGAGACAGGCTGTGGACCTTGGGGAGCGTTTCCGACAGCGTGGGTATAGTGGTCGGACCATCAAAAAGGGTTATCTGAGGGCAAAAAGGTCCAGCAGGAATGACCTCCTTGCTGTGAGGAGTAAGACGCAGAGAAATGGTGTGGATGACCAACCGAGGTTTATATCCACGTATAACCATAAATGGAATGAGATGCGGTGTATCCTTAAAAAACATTGGCAAATTTTAACCACTGATCCCCTTCTGGGAAAGGCCCTGTCCGACCAACCCCGTATGACTGCGCGCAGGAGTAATAATGTCAGAGACATACTTGTGCACAGTCATTATGTGGCCAAGTCACCATCCCCTTTTCAGGCAGGCAAACCAAGGAATGGTTTCTTCCCCTGTGGAGATTGCCTGGCCTGTAAGAATCTGGTCAGAGCATTTACATTCGAATCATCGGATGGTAGGCGTAATTTCCGAATAAATGAATACATCACATGTAGTACAACCAGGGGTGGCATTCAGCCGGTACGACCCGGTACGGGGCAGCCGTTTACTAAAATTTCTATCTGCCAGCGTTCCGGTAATTGAAAAATGGTTACCACGCCCCCGGACCGCCTCTGGTAAGTTGCTGTGTGGTCGCTGGGGAGCTGTCACACAGACAGCTCTCTCCAGCGACCAAGCGACTTCGGCATCGCTGAAACTGTCTTCAGCGATGCCGAAGTCCCCATGTAAAAAAAAAAAAAACACTACATACGCACCTTCTGTCGTCCTTCATGTCCCTCGGCGCTTGCCGCACTGACTGTGTCTCAGCGCCGACCGGCCGTAACAGCGGTGCCCAGCGGTGAACCGCTGTTACTGCAGGTTCACCGCTGGGCTCTGCTTTACGGCCGGACGGCGCTGAGACAGTCAGTACGGCAAGCTCCAGGGGACGTGACGGACAACAGACGGTGAGTATGTAGTGTTTTTTTTTTTTACTTTTAGGAGGGGGCAGAACGCTGGACACAGGAGGGGGCAGAGCGCTGGACACAGGAGGGGGGCAGAACGCTGGACACAGGAGGGGGCAGAACGCTGGACACAGGGGGGGGGCAGAACGCTGGACACAGGAGGGGGCAGAACGCTGGACACAGGAGGGGGCAGAGCGCTGGACACAGGAGGGGGCAGAACGCTGGACACAGGAGGGGGCAGAGCGCTGGACACAGGAGGGGGCAGAACGCTGGACACAGGGGGGGGCAGAACGCTGGACACAGGAGGGGGCAGAACGCTGGACACAGGAGGGGGCAGAACGCTGGACACAGGAGGGGGCAGAACGCTGGACACAGGAGGGGGCAGAACGCTGGACACAGGGGGGGGCAGAACGCTGGACACAGGAGGGGGCAGAACGCTGGACACAGGAGGGGGCAGAACGCTGGACACAGGAGGGGGCAGAACGCTGGACACAGGAGGGGGCAGAACGCTGGACACAGGAGGGGGCAGAACGCTGGACACAGGAGGGGGCAGAATGCTGGACACAGGAGGGGGCAGAACGCTGGACACAGGAGGGGGCAGAGCGCTGGACACGGGGGCAGAAAGCTGGACACGGGGGCAGAAAGCTGGACACGGGGGCAGAAAGGAGAAACGGCATGATTGGAGACAAGGGGCAGGATGACAGACATGGCGGCATGACTGGAGACACTGGGGCATGACTGGAGATACTGGGGCAGGAATGGAAACAGATGGGGCAGAATTGAGACACAGGGGGCATGATTGCAGAAATGGGGGCCTGATTGGAGATGGGGCAGAATGGTGATACGGGCATGATTGGAGACACTGGAGGCAGGATTGGAGACAGATGGGGCAGGATCATGGGGCAGGATGGATACGATGGAGACAGATGGGGCAGGATGGGGAGATCATATGGTGCAGAAAGGATACTCATGAGGGCAGGATGGGAGAACATATGGCTGACGCCAGGAATGAGACACACGGGGGCCAGGATGGGGAATATTATTACCATAGGGACTAATTAAGGGATATTATTACTGCAGTGATGTATTTATTTTTTGAGGACACTGTTTTAAATGAGGGGGCGGTCCTGTTACTGTGTAGAGTGACACTATGTCGCCTCTTTTTCTTTATGCGGTGTAATGTAGAAGTTCGGAAAAATTAAGTAATGTGTTCTACAAGCGGAGCGCGAGATAACTCTGTTATTTCCTGCAGAGACGAGTCCTGGCTGGAAGACATGATGGCGGTCTGTGCTGGATGAAAGATGAAGGACTTAACCTAGAGACGTCACTGGTAAGTCAGTGTTACCTATACACTGACACTATACACTGTATACTATATACAGAGCTCCTGTGTATAATCTCACTAGTGATCACTGTATTAACTCTACACAGACACTGCATACTAAGTACAGATCTCCTGTGTATAATGGCACTTATGGTGATAGTGTGGTGCTTTTTTTTTATTACTGATCAGAATTGTAGTATTCAGTCACTATGTGGTGGTAATATGTGGTCTGGACATGGTGTTGCGGTATTTGTCCCTTGTATGTGATATTATTCGATCACTGTGGTGGTAATATGTCATCTGGTCATGGTGTAGCGGTATTTGTTCTTTATATGTGATATTATTCGATCACTGTGGTGGTAATATGTTATCTGGTCATGGTGTAGCGGTATTTGTTCTTTGTATGTGATATTATTCGATCACTGTGGTGGTAATATGTCATCTGGTCATGGTGTAGCGGTATTTGTTCTTTTTATGTGATATTATTGGTCATTTTAAAAATTGAAAAATAAATAAAAATATACCTAAATTGTATTGCATATTTTAACAAATATTTAATAGGTTACAGCAGAGTAGGGCCTCACCAAAAGAGTCTACCGTGTTATGGTGGCGGCTTACAAAATCTTTTGGCCAAAACAAAAGCTGCCGGCTATATGTGTGATCTGGTGATGGGAACTGTTCGGGTATGTGACCACGTTAAGTAAACGCTGCGTGTTTGACGCTGCGTGGGGCCACAGCGTCAAACACGCAGCGTCCAGATGTTCCAGCATAGTGAAGGGGATTTTATGAAATCCCGTCTCCACTATGCGTGGTAACACGCACCCGGCGGCCCTGCGACTCCGGACATGTGGCGCTTCTTTTAAGATCGCAGCATGTCCGTGTTCCTTGCGGCAGTCTTTGAATGACTTTAATACCGTATGTCACAACGTATTCTTGTCATTAAGGGAGACAAACTGCTTCCAAAAATATGAATCGTGCCACTGGGCGTGGCTTATTAGTATGGGCGGGGTTATTGAAAATGGGCGTGGCCAAAATTCCGGCCGCCGCGACTTAGAGGACCTGTTGTTAAAAATTTGAATCCCACCCCTGAGTACAACTCATGTTGTCTATTACGCCACCTGCACGTGTAAACTCATTTATGTGGGGTTGACGTCAAGAGAGCTGCGTGTTCGCATACGCGAACATGTGAGAGACATACAAGCGGCACGTGAAGTGAAAGACGTCAGTAGTCTGAAACCTATACCCAGACATTTTCATAAATATCATAAATGTGACCCCAAGGAATTAAAAGCCTGGGGTATTGATAGGATCAGGGTGGGCATCAGAGGTGGGGATGCAAAACAGAAGCTGGCCCAAAGAGAATGCCGCTGGATAGCGGTACTAAATACGATCGCTCCAGCGGGCCTAAATGAACATCTGAGTTTTAGTTCCTTCTTGTAGATTTGAATCTGATTTCTCCTTTTTAAATTAGTGTTGTTCGTGTGTCTTTATTGGTTTTTAATTTTTTGTATTTTGATTATTATCTAGATTTAGTTACCTTTTTCCTTCATGGCGTTCCTGCTTGTCGTTTTCCCCATTTGGAATGGACATTGACGGATGATTGGACATGGACTGTTTCTTTTTTACTTGTGGCGCTCCAAACATCTGAAACAAAAGAAGAAAGAAAAAAGAAAAAAAGAGAGGAGGGGGGTTAATAATTGTTGTTATTTTTATTGGTTTTTTGTCACTATTTTGCACTTTAAATAATTTTCTTGATGATTGAAATAGCCTTTTGGTAATAATTGTTACCTTTTTATGTATTGCTATTTTTATAGGTTTACATAGTAATGTTACACGGTATCCGTGTCTTTTTGCATGGTATATATTGGACTTTTTTCGTGATTGTATTAGCTATTGCTTTTTTGTGTATTTATATTTCCTGCGTGTTTTTTCTATGTTCTTTTCACATTTTTTATTTATTTATATATATTTATATATATTCTATTATATATTTTTATATGGTGGGATGAGCCGCCCTTACACGGTTTTTTTTGTTCTTATATGTTTTATGATAGGCTGAATATGGCCTTTTATATGCACTTAATTAACATAATATATGTATATTTAGGTCTTTTTATTTTTATAAGTCTCCTCTCTTTTATAAGTATTGAGCGCATTAGCAATAGAATGGTGTTTTTTGAGTCCTGTTTTCATATCAGACGTCTTATAATATTCTACCATTTTTATACTTCCTCCCTCTTCTTTTTTCCATCTTAAATGGTCCTTACCGGGTAGATTGTGGGATGGTAATGGTGAGCGGTTTGATAAATGTAATCTACTCAGCTCGGCGTTGTTTTTGGTCCCGGGGCATTATGGGCGGCGCCCGTGGATGACGCCTGCGGTTCAGTGATGTCAGTGCGACGGTGCTCTGGACCGCGGCGCCATCTTGGATGCCGCCTGTGATGCGGTGCCTGGCTTAATGACGCCTGAACATGCGCCGGTACAGGTGGACCGGAGCGTTCCTTTATTGGGGTTAGGATAAATAGAAGCGCCGGACACTAGACAGCACCGCCCCCTGACGAAGCCGACGCGAAACGCGCGTTGGGGCAACGGTGCTGTCCAGGTCTGACGCCATTCTTGTGGTAAGTGCATTGGGACGGGTTCTGATTATTTAGTTACTTGAATGTTTAGCCTATGTACAGGGCTGCACGGTCTTTTATATACGACCCAACATATGTCCCTGTGCCTTGGTACAAATTTTGCATTATGCACGTGATTTGCTGTATATATATGGCGTTGGCAATGGACAGCACCGGCCGTCTGGTCTGTGCTACCCACCTCAATTGAATTTATGTAATATGTAATTATGTGTTGTGTATTGTTTTATCTTGTCATTCCTGTTATTTATTTAATAAAATTTGGTAGATTCTTTCTGGACATATACTCCAATTCTTTTTTGGTCTCTAATGTAGTAGGAGTGTCCTCTTTTCAAACATTGGTGTTCCTCCCTATTTATATGCTCCCCCACTGGGGTTGTGAGCAATGTGGGTGAACTGTAAATGGTTACTTTTCTTCTTGGGTTTGTTCTATAATAATAAATCTATTAGTATCTGCTGGATACATATTAGTCTGAAACAAAATATCACTTATGGCTGCCACAGCTAATTTGTGCGGAATACAGGAATAGAGAGAGATAAGGTCTAACGTTATCTATGAGTAGTCATGCAACCAAATAACATTTCTGATGTTGGACAGCAAATGTTTTGTATAATGAACAGTGCTCCATCCAGGTGTAGAAATCTTAAAAATACGCTTTATTGAGCCATGGTACAGCAGCAACGTTTCGACCACAACTTGGTCTTTGTCAATGTTTGACAAAGACCAAGTTGTGGTCGAAACGTTGCTACTGTACCATGGCTCAATAAAGCGTATTTTGAAGATTTCTACACCTGGATGGAGCGCTGTTCATTATACATTGATTGGTCTGGTAATATCCGGGACGGTTCCCTGGATGTGGAACGGGCACCCCAGAACAGTGAGTGCTGTCAGCCTTTGTTTTTCTTTGTGAGCAAATGTTTTGTGTCTTCAATAGTGTTGAGCATTCCGATACTGCAAATACCGAGTACCGGACGATATTCGCTGTATCGGAATTCTGTGACCGAGTTCCGATACTTTTGCAATATTGGATACCGGAATCGGAAGTTCCTATAGTGCAATTATGCACTATAATGGTGTGTGGGCAGAGACTGTGTGTGTGTGTGCGGGCAGGGTCTGTGCGTGACCGTGGGGGGTCTGTGCTGGCCTGCCGGGGGTATGTACGGGCCTCTCGGAGGTCTGTGCGTGCCTGCCGGGGCTCTGTGCGGGCTACCGGGGGTCTGTGCGGACTGCCGGGGCTCTGTGTGGGCTGCAGGGGCTCTGTGCGTGTATGCAGGCATCGTCCGATGGGACTACAAGTCCCATCAGACGATGCCTGCTACAGTGACAGTGATTGACACATTAACCAATGATGGGACAGTAGTAGTCCCATCATCCGGCTAATGTGTTAAATGTAAAAAAAACAATAAAAAACATACATACTACATACATACTACATACTACATACATACAACATACATACTACATGCATACATACTATATAGATACTACATACATACATACAACATACATACTACATACATACATACATACTACATGCATACTACATACATACTACATACAATACATTCATACATTACATACAATACATACATATAGACACACAGTACATTAAACATAGATTACATACTCACCATTACTTGTCATTTTGATCCCCGAAGCCAGTGTCATCTGTAAAAAAGATTAAAATAACAAACAACCAATATACTCCCTGTTCGCAGAAATCCACGAGTGTCCCACGACGATCTCCCATGGAGAACGGCAGCATCAGCTGATGCGACCGCTCTCTAGGGGCTCCAGGAATACAATGACGGGAGGAAGGTATCCTTCCGCACTGTATTCCTCCGCCGCTGTAAAAAAAATAGTCTCCTGTCTCACTTTTGGCATTGCTGTGTGAGAAATTTTCCCATGCAGCAATTGCCATAAAGTGAGACTGAGAGGTTACTATAGTTCAGTGATGCACTGCAGGAGCCATTGTCTCCTGTCAGTGTGTCACTGAAGGTCCTATAGAGCAGTGACATCACCCGATGTCACTGTTCTATAGGGGAGATCGTCGTGGGACACTCGTTATTAATTGGACTACGGCGGACAGGTAGTATACGGTTTATTATTTTACGTTTTTTGCGGGCGCTGAAGTATGGTAAGTATGGTGAAATGAAGAATATTAAAATACTTTTTTCCTAATGTGTGTGTGTTTTATTAACCCTTTACTAGTATTTGATTAATAATGGATAGGCGTCTTATTGACGCCTCTCCGTTATTAACCCGGTTTAATGTCACTGTACAATAGCAAGGTGATATTAACCCCTTATTAGCCCATATCCCACCGCTACACGGGAGTGGGAAGAGAGGGGCTAAGTGCCGGAATTGGCGCATCTTACATCTTTCCGGTGCGGCTGCGGACTGGTATTTGTAGCCGGGGGAGCAATATCCATGGCCCCTCTCTAGGCTATGAATATCAGCCCGCAGCTGTCTGCGTAGCCTTTCTGGCTATAAAATATAGTGGGACCCCACGTCTTTTTTGGGGGGTCCCCCTATTTTAATAGCCAGTAAAGGCTACGCAGACAGCTGCGGGCTGATATTCATAGCAGGTTACAAATATTGGCCCCCGGCCGTCGGCTTGCCCCTCTGGCCCAGAAAATTGTGCGGGAGCCCACGCCATTTTTTCCCGTTTTTTTTTTAAATTAAACGCTCATTAAGGCCTCTTTCATACTTGCGTCGGTATGGGTCTGTCGCTATGCTATGGGCCAACGTACCGACGCACGTTGTGAAATTTGTGCACGACATGGGCAGCGGATGCAGTTTTTCAACGCATCCGCTGCTCATTCTGAAGTTCGGGGAGGAGGGGGCGGAGTTTCGTCCGCGCATGCGCGGTAGAAAATGGTGCACGCGACGGACAAAAAAATGTTCACTTGAACGTTTTTTCGTGCCGACGGTCCGCCAAAACATGACGGACGCGACGTGTGGCCATCCATCGCGATCCGTCGCTAATACAAGTCTATGGGTAAAAAACGCATCCTGCGAGCACATTTGCAGGATCTGTTTTTTCCACCAGATCCGTTTTTCTCATAGAGTTGTATTAGCGCTGGATTGCGCCTGATGGCCACACGTTTCATCCGTTATTTGCAGGATCCGTCAAAAAAGCTGTTTCCGACGGACGGAAAACACATACAGAGGAGCGGTTTTTCTGTCCGGCAAAAAAACGCACAGCGACGGATCCAGCAAAAAATGGAAGAAATTGACAGACAGGAGACTATTTTTTTTACAGCGGCGGAGGAATACAGTGCGGAAGGATACCTTCCTCCCGTCATTGTATTCCTGGAGCCCCTAGAGAGCGGTCGCATCAGCTGATGCTGCCGTTCTCCATGGGAGATCGTCGTGGGACACTCGTGGATTTCTGCGAACAGGGAGTATATTGGTTGTTTGTTATTTTAATCTTTTTTACAGATGACACTGGCTTCGGGGATCAAAATGACAAGTAATGGTGAGTATGTAATCTATGTTTAATGTACTGTGTGTCTATATGTATGTATTGTATGTAATGTATGAATGTATTGTATGTAGTATGTATGTAGTATGCATGTAGTATGTATGTATGTATGTAGTATGTATGTTGTATGTATGTATGTAGTATCTATATAGTATGTATGCATGTAGTATGTATGTTGTATGTATGTAGTATGTAGTATGTATGTAGTATGTATGTTTTTTATTGTTTTTTTTACATTTAACACATTAGCCGGATGATGGGACTACTACTGTCCCATCATTGGTTAATGTGTCAATCACTGTCACTGTAGCAGGCATCGTCTGATGGGACTTGTAGTCCCATCGGACGATGCCTGCATACACGCACAGAGCCCCTGCAGCCCACACAGAGCCCCGGCAGTCCGCACAGACCCCCGGTAGCCCGCACAGAGCCCCGGCAGGCACGCACAGACCTCCGAGAGGCCCGTACATACCCCCGGCAGGCCAGCACAGACCCCCCTGCAAAAAACGTAAAATAATAAACCGTATACTACCTGTCCGCCGTAGTCCAATTAATAACGAGTGTCCCACGACGATCTCCCCTATAGAACAGTGACATCGGGTGATGTCACTGCTCTATAGGACCTTCAGTGACACACTGACAGGAGACAATGGCTCCTGCAGTGCATCACTGAACTATAGTAACCTCTCAGTCTCACTTTATGGCAATTGCTGCATGGGAAAATTTCTCACACAGCAATGCCAAAAGTGAGACTAGGGACTATTTTTTTACAGCGGCGGAGGAATACAGTGCGGAAGGATACCTTCCTCCCGTCATTGTATTCCTGGAGCCCTCAGAGAGCGGTCGCATCAGCTGATGCTGCCGTTCTCCACGGGAGATCGTCGTGGGACACTCGTGGATTTCTGCGAACAGGGAGTATATTGGTTGTTTGTTATTTTAATCTTTTTTACAGATGACACTGGCTTCGGGGATCAAAATGACAAGTAATGGTGAGTATGTAATCTATGTTTAATATACTATATGTCTATATGTATGTATTGAATGTAATGTATGAATGTATTGTATGTAGTATGTATGTATGCAGTATGCATGTAGTATGTATGTTGTATGTATGTAGTATGTATGTTGTATGTATGTAGTATGTATGTTTTTTATTGTTTTTTTTACAATTAACACATTAGCTACTGTCCCATCATTGGCTAATGTGTCAGTCACTGTCACTGTAGCAGGCATCGTCCGATGGGACTTGTAGTCTCATCGGAAGATGCCTGCACACATGCACAGAGCCCCAGCAGCCCGCACAGAGCCCCGGCAGCCCGCACAGAGCCCGGGCAGCCCGCACAGAGCCCGGGCAGCCCACACAGAGTACCGGCAGCCCGCACAGAGCCCCGACAGCCCGCACAGAGCCCCGGCAGCCCGCACAGAGCCCCGGAAGCCCGCACAGACCCCCGGCAGCTGCACAGACCCCCGACAGGCCCATACAGACCCCCGGCAGCCCGCACAGAGCCACGGCAGCCCGCACAGACCCCCGGCAGGCCCGCACAGACCCCCGGCAGCCCGCACAGACCCCCAACAGGCCCGTACAGACCCCCAGCAGCCCGCACAGACCGCTGGCAGCCCGCACAGCCCCCCGGCAGGCCCACACAGACCCACAGCAGCCCGCACAGACCCCGGCAGGCTTCAGGGACTCTGTCAGCAGAGAACGACTGTTCAAACCAGCACAGGCGCTCGGTTCATCATAGCGTGGCCAGTCATTTACATGCATCTTCCCACCTCCCTGATTCCCATCTATCTCCTCCCTTCACTTACTCTGGGAAGTCAGAGCTGTCAATCGTAGAACAGGGTGGATGGAGATAGAGGGAAAACAAGCAGGTGAGAAGGTGTATATCAATATTTGGCCACGCCGTGAAGCGCTGAGTACCTGTACTAGGTTTAAACAGTCATTCTGTTCTGACATTCTCCTGAGAGGCAGGCTATCAGCACAAAGTCACTGTCCACACCAAGCACAGGTGCTTGCTGCATCCCCTGGTCCAGTGCTGGCTCCTGATTGCTGCTCAGGTCTCTGTATTTTGGCTATAGTGTTGACGTCACGTTGACAGTACCCATCACCGCTGCAGCCAGTCACTGAGCTCAGTGGCTTGTGCTGTATCCCTTGGCTGAGACACTGAGTTCAATGACTGGCTTCAGTGGTGATGCACACCAAGACACGGGGAGCAGGTGCTGGACCCAGGTGTAAGGCTAACCTTGTGAGATGGATCCATTAAGCCACAAGTCACGGTGAAGACATAGACCGAGGACAATGGCATAATGGCAAGGTCTGACACAACGGGTTATGCTGGACAGCAAGAAAGTAGAGTAGGAGAGGACACACCAGAAACCACCAGAGATTGCAGTGATAATTGCATCGTGATATGAATAGTATTAATATTAGGCCAAAGGATCAAGAGGAGGCCCAGACTGACGCTAGAAACCAGGAAAGATGGCGACTGCTAACTATTTAATCCATTTTACATTACAAAAGACATATTTAGAAGGGAAACTATTTTTCTTGGAGTATGTCCTGGAGCGTGGGAAAAAGTTCCCAGGCTGCAGTTCATGAGAACATCCAGCAGGGGCGCATCACCGCGACTGAAGGAAATGTAGGTCAATGACCTACATTTCCTTCATTCGCCGGGGAATTACAAGTACGAGCACAGCTGCATTTGCAGGGCTCCTGCTTGTAAATAATTTTAACCCCTTCAGATGGATTACCTCGTGGGACGTGACGGGTCAGCAGAAGGTATGTATCTTGTGTGTTTATTATTTTGCCAAGCGAGGGTCTGCAGCTGGATTGAGAGAACAATAAAATACTAAAACAACCTGTGTGTTTATTTCATTAAAATAATTTTTAATAATGTGTGTGTGTGTTTTTTAACCCTTTCAGACAATTGGATTAATAATGGATAGGTGTCATGTCATCATTGACGCCTCTCCATTATTAATCTGGCTTAATGTCACCTTACAATAGCAAGGTGGCATTAACCCTTCATTACCCCATATCCCACCGCTACAGGGAGTGGGAAGAGAGTGGCCAAGTGCCAGAATAGGCGCATCTTCCAGATGTGCCTTTTCTGGGGTGGCTGGGGGCAGATGTTTGTAGCCGGGGGGGGCCAATAACCATGGACCCTCTCCTGGCTATTAATATCTGCCCTCAGTCACTGGCTTTACCATTCTGGCGGAGAAAATTGCGCGGGAGCCCACACCAATTTTTACCGCCATTTAACCCTTTATTTTAGCAGCTACAGCGCTGAAATTTTGCACATACACACTACTAACATTAGTAGTGTGGAATATGCAAAAAAAAGGGGGATATGAGATGGTTTACTGTATGTAAACCATGTCTCATATCCGGTCGGGTTTGTGAAGGAGAAATGCAAAGCCGGCAATTGAATTACTGGCTTTTCTATAGAACACCGCTGCGTATTTCTCGCAATGCACACGCATGGTCCGTGTGTAATCCGATTTTTTCTCGCACCCATAGACTTGCATTGGCGAGTCTCGGCCGAGATACGCTGACAATCACAGCCTGCTGCGAGTTCCCTCGGATCCGAAATACGGTGGAGAAAATATCGGATGATGGGAGCTGGACCATAGATTAACATTGGGCCGAGTGCTATGCGATTTTTTATCGCATAGCACTCGTCCGTATTACGGTCTAGTGTGACCCCGGCCTTCCTCAGGTTTCAGTTTTACTAAATATTGCAGAGATAGGAGGTGACTGCAACACTGGATGATAATGTTATTTTATCCAGAGATGGAGTTAATGTTGCACAATGTGGTAATCCTGCATTATAAGATATAATAATAAGATATAATAATGCACCATCAATAAGGCCCCATACACACGTTCAGGAATTGATGCAGAAAATTCCTGTGAAAATCCGGACATTTCTGCCAGATTTCCGCATAAAAACCGCATGCGTTTTTTTGCGCGTTTTTGACGCGGTTTTGACGCGTTTTTGACGCGTTTTTGATGCGGTTTTTCCCAAACATTTCCCAATGCATTAGACAGTGGGAAAACCGCGAAAAAACCGCAAAATTAATGAGCATTTCCGGTTTTTTACCGCAATGCGTTTTTCATGCGGAAAAACGCACATCATGTGCACAGAAAGTGCGTATTTCATTAAAAATGATAGGATGCTTAATGTATGCAGATTATTTGCGGTTTTATAGCGTTTTTATAGCGCAAAAACGCTAAAAAACCGCAAATAATCTGCACTGTGTGAACATAGCCTAATAAGTCATTAATTATCAGGTGTACTACTACAGAAGACTACAGATCGAAATACGCAGATCCACACTGCCATCTAGTGGTCATTCTGGAACACTGCAAGAATTTACACCATGTTTTTCCCATGTTCATTTGAATGGGTGAAAAGTGGTGCAAAAACACTGAAATAATTGAAAAGCGCTTTAAATAGTACAAGTCTGCAAGGAACAAATAAGCAGAGTATGCATGTTATTTCAAAAATCTTGGTAACTTTGATGATATTCTAAAATGCTGCATTTTTGCCCACGGTAAAAATGCCCAGGGAAAAAATGTGTCAAAAACACGTGTGAACAAGCCTGAAGAATTTGTTCAAATTTCCAATTAATCACTTATCCCTAATGTACAAAAGGTTGTTATTTCCATGTAGCTCAAAGTGCAAGATTCTCACATACTAAAGGGAATCTGTGACCACATTTGACCTATGTGGCCTAATAATATGGGCATACAGGTCAGAGACTGCTGAGGAGAGTGATCCCTGTGTGCCTCATATCAGATGCCTGGTTGATAAATCATCTTTTATCCCTTTATAAAACGACATCTTCCAGGCTCTGGGGAGGACATTGCCCAGAAGATGACTCTGCCTCCTCGCTTCATTATTCTATGTTTTCCTCCCATATCCTCACTCTTTCCCTGTGACATCAGTTGTGCAGCTGAAAATTAAGCGCCTGCTGATTCTGACTGCTGCTGCACCTCTTCAGGGTTCCTCCTTCTATGAGTATTGGCTTCACGCATCTGTGCAGGTGCCCGCAAGTCTCTGGTACGTCCGCTCCCAGTGATTTTAGTAAACTGAGGCATAAGAGATGACATTTTTAGGCTGCCGTCACACTAGCAGTATTTGGTCAGTATTTTACATCAGTATTTGTAAGCCAAAACCAGGAGTGGGTGATAAATGCAGAAGTGGTGCATATGTTTCTATTATACTTTTCCTCTAATTGTTCCACTCCTGGTTTTGGCTTACAAATACTGATGTAAAATACTGACCAAATACTGCTAGTGTAACAGCAGCCTTACTCTGTGGGAGTCGGGAATGCAACTTTTCTGCTCATCAGAAATTACTGGGGCGCGCACGAAGCAGCTACATCACAGCTCGCTTTCCACAGATGCACTGTAGAGCCAACTTTCAATTAAAGTGCCAGGGCGAATTAGAGCTGCCGCTCTCAGTATAGTGAGCAGTGCTGTCAGCGGTGACTGTAGCCGCTCTGGACACTGAGTGAAAGTTCTTGGGAGGAAATAAGTAGCTGCACATTCAGTAAGGCGGCCAGGCAGCATTGGAATACTACACTATTCAAAAAATAAAGGGATCACTAAAACCCTGCATCCTAGATACCACTGAATGAAATATTCCAGTTGTAAATCTTTATTCATTACATACTGGAATGTGTTGAGAACAATAAAACCTAAAAATGATCAACGTAAATCAGAACTAATATCCCACGGAGGTCTGGAGTTGGAATGATGCTCAAAATCAAAGTGGAAAATAAAGTTACAGGCTGATCCAACTTCAGTGGAAATGCCTCAAGACAAGGAAATGATGCTCAGTAGTGTGTGTGGCCTCCACGTGCCTGTATGATCTCCCTACAATGCCTGGGCATGCGCCTGATGAGGCGGCGGATGGTCTACTGAGGGATCTCCTCCCAGACCTGGACTAAAGCATCCGCCAACTCCTGGACAGTCTGTGGTGCAACGTGACGTTGGTGGATGGTGTGAGACATGATGTCCGAGATGTGTTCAATCAGATTCAGGTCTGGGGAGCGGGTGGGCCAGTCCATAGCTTCAATGCCTTCATCTTGCAGGAACTGCTGACAAGCTCCAGCTACATGGGGTCTGGCATTGTCCTGCATTTGGAGGAACCCAGGGCCAACCACACCAGCATATGGTCTCACAAGGGGTCTGAGTATCTCATCTCGGTACCTAATGGCAGTCAGGCTACCTCTGGCGAGCACATGGAGGGCTGTGCGGCCCTCCAAAGAAATGCCACCCCACACCATTACTGACCCACTGTCAAACCGGTCATGCTAAAGGATGTTGCAGGCAGCAGATCGCTCTCCACGGCGTCTCCAGACTCTGTCACGTCTGTCACATGTGCTCAGTGTGAACCTGCTTTCATCTGTGAAGAGCACAGGGCGCCAGTGGCGAATTTGCCAATCCTGGTGTTCTGTGGCAAATGTCAAGCGTCCTGCATGGTGTTGGGCTGTGAGCACAACCCCCATCTGTGGATGTCAGGCACTCAGACCATCCTCATGGAGTCGGTTTCTAACCTTTTGTGCAGACACATGCACATTTGTGGCTTGCTGGAGGTCATTTTACAGGGCTCTGGCAGTGCTCCTCATGTTCCTCCTTGCACAAAGGCTGAGGTAGCAGTCCTGCTGCTTCGTTGTTGCCCTCCTACGGCCCCCTCCATGTCTCCTGGTGTACTGGCCTGTCTCCTGGTAGCGCCTCCAGCCTCTGGACACTATGCTGACAGACACAGCAAACCTTGCCACGGCTCGCATTGATGTGCCATCCTGGATGAGCTGCACTACCTGAGCCACTTGTGTGGGTTGTAGAGTCCGTCTCATGGTACCACGAGTGTGAAAGCACAACCAACATTCAAAAGTGACCAAAACATCATCCAGAAATCATTGCTGCTGAGATGTGGTTTGTGGTCCCAACCTGTAGAACCACTCCTTTATTAAGTGTGTCTTGATAATTGCCAATAATTTCCATCTGTTGTCTATTCCATTTGCATAAGTTCAAAAAAAAATCACTGCACACGCACAAGAAAAATAATGCACCAGGTGAGTATTTATTTGACGATGATAGGTGAAGCGACAATTTAAAGAAGTTTCGGCCAATTAATGGCCTTTATCATATAGTCGCCTTTTCAAATAAGCATCATGGGAAAACCAGGTAAGTCGTGTCACCGCAATGAAATATGTCATAGAGCATATCAAGCCCCCGGTAGAGTCAATGCCCAGTGTAAGCAATGGGTTCAGGAGGAGCCGTTTCCAGGGAATACGTGCCTGAGTCATTGGTGGCACAGTGGAGGATGCAGACACTCCTGTGTCTTTGCAGTTTCACTGCTGATTCGCGGCCAGATGAGGAGAAAGTGTTTGTTTTTGTTTTTTTTTTATTGAAAGCGCGAAACCCGGGGTAGAATGGAGACACGGGGGCAGGATGGGAGATAAGGGGGGAAGGATGGGAGACACGGAGCAGAATAGAGACAAGGGGCAGAATGGAGACACGGGGCAGAATGGAAACATGGGGGCAGGATGGGAGACATGGGGCAGAATGAAGACATGGGGCAGGATGGGAGATATGGGGCAGAATGGAGACACGGGGTAGAATGGAGACATGGGAGCAGAATGGGAGACACAGGCTCAGGATGGGAGACACGGGGGCAGGATTGGAAACATGGGGCAAAATGGAGACACGGAGGCAGGATGGGAGGGATGAGGTAGAATGGAGACACGGAGCAGAATGGGTAACACAGGGGGCATGATGGAGACACAAGGCAGAATGGAGACACGGGCAGGATGGAGACACAGGGGGCAGGATGGTGACACGGGGCAGGATGGAAACATGGGGGTATACTATATACAGAGGTCCTGTATACAGTGTCACTGGTGATCACTGTATTACATTTACACCGACACTATTTACAGAGCTCATGTGAATAATGTCGTTGATCACTGTATAACTTGTACACTGATACTGTAAACAGAGCTCCTGTGTATAATGTCACCAGTAATCACTGTATTATCTGTACCAGAACACTGCATACTAAGTACAGATCTCCTGTGTATAATGGCACTTATGGTGATTTTAGTATTTTTTTTTTATTAATGATCAGTATTGTAGTATTCAGTCACTATGTGCTGTTGATATGTTGTCTAGCCATGGTGTGGCGGTATTTGTTCCTTGTATGTGCTGTTATTTGGTCACTATGTGGTGGTAATATGTTGTTCAGTCATGGTGTGGCGGTATTTGCTCCTTGTATGTGCTGTTATTTGGTCACTATGTGGTCTGGTCATAGTGTGGTGGTATTTGTCCCTTGTATTTGCTATTATTTGATCACTATGTGGTGGTAATATGTGGTCTGGTCATGCAGTGGTGCTATTTGTTCCTTGCATGTGGTATTAGTCACCATGTGGTGGTAATATGTGGTCTGGACATGGTGCGATGGTATTTGTCCCCTCTATGTGATATTATCTGGTCACTGTCATGGTAATATGTGAACTGGTCATGGTGCGATGGTATTTGTCCCTTGTATGTGATATTATTGGTCATTTTAAGAATTGAAAAATAAATATATACCTAAATTTTATTGGATATTTTAACACATGTTTAATAGGTTAGTGTAGAGTAGGGCTCGACCAAAAGAGTCTACCTTGTTGTGGTGGTGGCTTAAAAAATCTTTTGGCAAAAATAAAAGCTGCTGGCTATGTATGTGATCTGGTGATGGGAACTGTTAATGTGTGATTGGTGAGGACGTGGTGCAGATGTGGAGTTTTTCTATGAGTGGGTGGTGGGACTGTGGAAGGTTCGAGGGATGGAGGCGGGGCTGGTGTGGAGCCTGAGTGGAGTCTAAAGGGGGCCCTAAAAATTTTGCCAGTATGGGGCCCCGAAATTCCTAGTGACAGCCCTGTCGAGCCCAGCGGCAAACATATTTGACACAGCATTCAGACAAATAGCATTAAGCAGTGTTGTGTTCAGAGTCTTTATTGCCAGCTTTGCAAGAAGTAGTACAAGGCTGGTGGCAGGAGACAGACAGAAGAGGGTCCTGTCTGTGCGAGAATAATATATGGGCCTTTTGCAGTCCAATTGCTCATCACAATCCACAATTCCACCAGTTTTGAAGGTAGAAATAGGCCCCCTTACCTCTTGGCCCCGTTGAAGCTGCACAAGTTGCACGAATGGTATGTCCACCCTTCCTTGGTTGGTTCTGATTGCAGACCATAACCGATGAACAGAAGATTTTACATTTCTTTTTCACATAACAGTGATACAAATATGTAGGACATAGAGAGGGCCCGCTGGTTTCAACTGAATGTGCATCCAAGGATGCACAGTCAGTTGAAATGTATTGCAGTGCAGACTTTCTGCACCGCAATAGTTAACATGACCACCGACCTATGTGAGGCCGGAGGCTGATTTCAGTGCGCCCCTCTCTTGCGTCTGATGTCAGTCATGCACCGCCTGCGATGGGCTCTCTGAAGTCAGACGCAATCACATCATCCGCACACGACCTCACCGGATCTGCAGGAAGAGGACGAGATTGCAGGCAGGTAAGAAGAATCTTTCCCTTTTTGTGCTCTTCTTCTTTTGATATGAGACAGAGGGTGAGGGTGCTGGATGGAGGGTCAGAGTGCTGGATGGGTGGTGAGGATGTTGGATGGATAGGGTGCTGGATAGATGGTCAGGGTGCTGGATGGATGGTCAGGGTGCTGGATGGAGGGTCAGGGTGCTGGATGGATGGACAGCATGCTGGATGGAGGGTCAGGGTGCTGGATGGATGGTGAGGATGTTGGATGGATAGGGTGCTGGATAGATGGTCAGGGTGCTGGATGGATGGACAGGGTGCTGGATGGATGTCAGGGTGCTGGATGGAGGGTCAGAGTGCTGGATGGAGGGTCAGAGTGCTGGATGGAGGGTGAGGGTGCTAGATTGAGGGTCAGGGTGCTGGATGGAGGGTCAGGGTGCTGGATGGAGAGTCAGGGTGCTGGATGGAGAGTCAGGGCATTGGATTGCTGATCAGGGTACTGGATGGATGGACAGGGTGCTGGATGGAGGGACAGGTTGCTGGATGGATGATCAGGGTGCTGAATGGATGGACAGGGTGCTGGATGGTTGGACAAGGTGCTGGATGGATGATCAGGGTGCTGAGTGGATGAGGGTGCTGAATGGATGGACAGGGTGCTGGATGGTTGGACAGGGTGCTGGATGGAGGATCAGGGTGCTGTGTGGAGGGTCAGGTGCTGGATGGATGGTCAGTGTGCTAGATGGATGGTCAGGGTGCTGGATGGATGGTCAGGGTGCTGAATGGATAGTCAGGGTGCTTGATGGAGGGTGAGGGTGCTGGATGGATCATCAGGGTGCTAGATGGATAGACAGGGTGCTGGATGGAGGGTCAGTGTGCTAGATGGAGGGTCAGGAGGGTGCTGGATGGAGGGTCAGGGTGCTGGATGGAGGGTCTGGATGCTGTATGGAGGGTCAGGGTGCTGTATGGAAGGTCAGGGTGCTGTGTGGAGGGTCGGGGTGCTGTGTGGATGGTCAGGGTGCAAGATGGATGGTTAAAGTGCTGGATGGAGGTTCAGTGTGCTGGATGGATGGTCAGGGTACTGGATGGATGGACAGGGTGTTGGATGGCCAGGCTACTAGATTGCTGTACTATAATTTACTTTTTAAAATACTGTTTTCCATGGAGGACAGTGTGGCTTTTTTATTCATCTAAGTCGGGGAATGTGCTCTAGAACTGATCAGCTGTTGATAACTGTGTCTTATTTTCTGCAGAGATGAGTACCGGCTGGAAGAAGTGATGGTGGTCTGAACTGGATGAAGAAGAAAAGCAAAGATGAAGGACTTCAAGTAGAGACATCACTGGTAAGTACATGCACACTATACGCTATATAAAGTGCTCCGGTGTATAATGTCACTGGTGATCACTGTATTACCTCTACACTGACACTATATACAGAGCTCCTGAGTATGTCACTGATGATCAGTGTATTACCTATACACTATATATTGTATATACTGAGCTCCTGTATATAATGTCACTAGTGATCACTGCATTACCTATACAGTGACACTATATGCAGAGCTCCTGTGTATAATATCACTGGTGATCCCTGTATTACCTGTACACTGACACTATATATAGAGCTCCGGTGTATAATGTCACTGGTGATCCCTGTATTACCTATACACTATATACAGAGCTCCTGTGTATATTGTCACTGGTGATCTCTGTATTACCTTTATACTGCCACTATATACAGAGCTCCTGTGTATAATGTCACTGGTGATCCCTGTATTACCTGTACACTGACACTATATACAGAGCTCATGTGTATAATGTCACTGGTGATCCCTGTATTACCTGTACATTAACACTATATACAGAGCTCCTGTGCATAATGTTACTGGTATTCCCTGTATTACCTGTACAATATACACTGTCTATAGAGCTCCTGTGTATAATATTACTGGTGACCCCTGTATTACCTGTACACTATACACTATATACAGAACAACTGTGTATAATTTTACTGGTGAACTCTGTATTACCTATACACTATATATAGTATATACAGAGCTTGTCTACATTGTCATTGGTGAGTCACTGCACACTTACTCTATATACTATAAACAGAGCTGTTGTGTATAATGTAATCGGTGATAATAACAGTATTGTTAGTATTGTGGTTTTTATTAATGATCAGTATTGAAATATTTGGTCACTATGTCATAATATGTGGTCCAGTCATGGTGTGGTAGCATTCATCCCCCTATGTGTTATTATTCAGTCACTATCTGGTCTGGTCATGGTGTGGCGGTGTTTGTCTCTTGTATGTGGTATTATTCAGTCACTATGTAGCCTGGTCACGATGTAGTGGTATTTTTCCCTTTGTATCTGGAATTATTTGGTTCCTATATGGTGGTAATATGTGGTCTGGTCATGGAGTGATGGTAGTTCTCCCTTGTACAGTATGTGGTATTATGTACACTATGTGGTAGTAATATGTGGTCTGGTCATGGTGTGGCGGTATTTGTTCCTTGTATGTGATAGAATCATAGAATGGTAGAGTTGGAAGGGACCTCCTGGGTCATATAGTCCAACCCCCTGCTCAAAGCAGGATTCACTAAATCATCCCAGACAGATGTCTGTCCAGCCTCTGTTTGAAAACTTCCATGGAAGATGAACTCACCACCTCTCGTGGCAGCCTGTTCCATACATTGATCACCCTCACTGTCAAAAAGTTTCTTATATCTAATCTGTGTCTCCTCCCATTCAGTTTCATCCCATTGCTTCTAGTCTTTCCTTGTGCAAATGAGAATAAAGATGATCCTTCTACAATGTGACAGCCCTTGAGATATTTGTAGACAGCTATTAAGTCTCCTCTGTCTTCTTTTTTGCAAGCTAAACATTCCCAAATCCTGTAACCATTCCTCATAGGACATGGTTTGCAGACCGGTCACCATTCTGGTCGCTCTTCTTTGAACTTGCTCTGGTTTATTGATGTATTTTTTAAAATGTGGTGCCCAAAACTGGACAAAGTATTCCAGATGAGGTCTGACCAAAGAGGAGTAGAGGGCAATAATGACTTCGCGTGATCTAGACTGTATGCTTCTGTTAATACATCCCAGAATTGCATTTGCCTTTTTTGCTGCTGCATCACACTGTTGACTCATGTTCAGTTTATGATCTATTAGTATATCCAAGTCTTTTTCACATGTGCTGTTGCTTAACCCTATTCCTCCCATTCTGTATATGCTTTTTTCATTTTTATTGCCCAGATGTAATACTTTGCATTTTTCCTTGTTAAAACCCATTCTGTTAGTTGCTGCCCACTGCTCCAGTTTATATGTTTCTGAATCCTCTCTCTCTCTTCTCTAGTATTAGCTATCCCTCCTAGCTTTGTGTTATCAGCTGATTTAATCAGTGTACCCTCAATTCCTCAGTTCCTCATTGATAAAGATGTTGAACAATACAGGGTCCAGGACAGAACCCTGTGGTACCCCACTTGAGACTTTCTTCAAACTGGATGTGCAGCCATGTACAACCACTCTTTGGGTCCGATCACTAAGCCGGTTATGATTCCTCCTAACAGTTGCCTTGTCCATTCCATACTTAGTCATTTTTTTCAATTAGGATGGTGTGAGATACTTTGTCAAATGCTTTGCTGAAGTCAAGATATACTATATCTACAGCATTTCTCTGATCCACCCAGTCAGTGATTCTGTCATAGAAAGAAATTAAGTTAGTCTGACATGACTTATTAGTTACAAACCCATGCTGACTCTGGTTAATCACTTCATTCTTATCCAGGTACTTACATACATGTTGTTTAATAATTTGTTCAAAGATCTTTCCTCGCATGGAAGTCAGACTCACCGGCCTATAGTTCCCTGGGTCCACCTTCTTCCCCTTTTTGAAGATAGGAACAACATTTGCTCTTCTCCAGTCTTCTGGGACTTCTCCTGTTCTCCAAGAATTTTCAAAGATTATGGAGAGCGGTATTATAGGTCACTATGTGGTGGAAATATGTGGTCTGGTCATGAAGTGGTGATGTTTGTCCTTTGCATGTGGCATTATTCTGTCACTATGTGGTCTGGTTATGGTGTGGTATTTCCTCCCTGTATTTGGTGTTATTTGCTTTTGTATAGTGGATTGTGTTGTCTATGGCGGTCATTTATTCTCTATTATAATTAGGAGAAGATTCAGTATTTCCATTAGTGATTAAATACTTGGAACACGATGCACTTACAGGGGTTCTCTGATGAAAACAAGTAATCGCTTTTGTACAGGATAAGTGCTAACTTATTGATGGATGGGAGTCTGACTGCTGGGACCAGCACCGATCAGCAGAATGTGGAGCTTTTATCCCCATTAGACTGGAGCAGTATGTGCGACTTTACCACTGATCCATTCATTCCATCAGTGGCTGCAAGCGCTCCTCTTATTTTTTTCTGGAAGCCCCAAAGAGGATGAATGGAGCTGCAGTCAGACATCCCACCTACCACAGCATTTTAAAATGGGGATAAAAGTGTCCTTCCAGGGATAAAACTTCCCAATTCTTCTGATCAGTGTGGTTCCCAATGGTGTCTGCAGATCAGGGGCAAATGTACATTACCCGGCCAAAGCCACTATGCAGTTGATGGATCTATGCTGTGCAGCTGATCACATCTGGCTGCTGGCACTGGGAACAGCTGATTTGTGGGGGTCCCGGTTGGTTCACCCAAAACAATCTAGTATTGATAACCTAACCTAAGGATAAGCTATCATTATTAAAGTACCAGACAACCTCTGCAAGCTTGTCTTAAAAATTATAAAAAAGGATCTGGCAGGAATCTTGAAAAGTTGTTGGTTTGCAATATGTTGCAGACATTGATTGAACAGGAGACAAATGTAACCACCAATATCAGACTAATTGATCGCTCTGGCAATAAAAATACAGGTCCTTCTCAAAAAATTAGCATATAGTGTTAAATTTCATTATTTACCACAATGTAATGATTACAATTAAACTTTCATATATTATAGATTCATTATCCACCAACTGAAATTTGTCAGGTCTTTTATTGTTTTAATACTGATGATTTTGGCATACAACTCCTGATAACCCAAAAAACCTGTCTCAATAAATTAGCATATTTCACCCGTCCAATCAAATAAAAGTGTTTTTTAATAACAAACAAAAAAACCATCAAATAATAATGTTCAGTTATGCACTCAAGACTTGGTCGGGAATCCTTTGGCAGAAATGACTGCTTCAATGCGGCGTGGCATGGAGGCAATCAGCCTGTGACACTGCTGAGATGTTATGGAGGCCCAGGATGCTTCAATAGCGGCCTTAAGCTCATCCAGAGTGTTGGGTCTTGCGTCTCTCAACTTTCTCTTCACAATATCCCACAGATTCTCTATGGGGTTCAGGTCAGGAGAGTTGGCAGGCCAATTGAGCACAGTAATACCATGGTCAGTAAACCATTTACCAGTGGTTTTGGCACTGTGAGCAGGTGCCAGGTCGTGCTGAAAAATGAAATCTTCATCTCCATAAAGCATTTCAGCCGATGGAAGCATGAAGTGCTCCAAAATCTCCTGATAGCTAGCTGCATTGACCCTGCCCTTGATGAAACACAGTGGACCAACACCAGCAGCTGACATGGCACCCCACACCATCACTGACTGTGGGTACTTGACACTGGACTTCAGGCATTTTGGCATTTCCTTCTCCCCAGTCTTCCTCCAGACTCTGGCACCTTGATTTCCGAATGACATGCAAAATTTGCTTTCATCAGAAAAAAGTACTTGGGACCACTTAGCAACAGTCCAGTGCTGCTTCTCTGTAGCCCAGGTCAGGCGCTTCTGCCGCTGTTTATGGTTCAAAAGTGGCTTTACCTGGGGAATGCGGCACCTGTAGCCCATTTCCTGCACACCAGACTCAGTCCACTGCTTCCTCAGGTTCCCCAAGGTCTGGAATCGGTCCTTCTCCACAATCTTCCTCAGGGTCCAGTCACCTCTTCTCATTGTTCAGCGTTTTCTGCCACATTGTTTCCTTCCAACAGACTTACCATTGAGGTGCCTTGATACAGCGCTCTGGGAACAGCCTATTTGTTGAGAAATTTCTTTCTGGGTCTTACCCTCTTGCTTGAGGGTGTCAATGATGGCCTTCTTGACATCTGTCAGGTCGCTAGTCTTACCCATGATGGGGGTTTTGAGTATTGAACCAGGCAGGGAGTTTTTAAAAGCCTCAGGTATCTTTTGCATGTGTTTAGAGTTAATTAGTTGATTCAGAAGATTAGGGTAATAGGTCGTTTAGAGAACCTTTTCTTGATATGCTAATTTATTGAGACAGGTTTTTTGGGTTATCAGGAGTTGTATGCCAAAATCATCAGTATTAAAACAATAAAAGACCTGACAAATTTCAGTTGGTGGATAATGAATCTATAATATATGAAAGTTTAATTGTAATCATTACATTATGGTAAATAATGAAATTTAACACTATATGCTAATTTTTTGAGAAGGACCTGTACTTGTGTTTGCTGTTCAGGTAGGAGAACAGAGCTCTGACTTCTTATAATACATATTTGTAAAGCGATCTAAATACTTTATAACTAAATTTTCACATTTTGTAATAATGTCAGTGCACTTTTCACGTATTATTTAATTGAAAACCACAAATTAATCTCATTAGATGTTATATGTGTACCCTACTACCTATGCATTTATGTTAATGGTGCGGGAATTAGGCAGCTATGCTATCTTCTCATGCAGAAGCTTTGGTATCACTGTAGCCAAAGCTGCATATAATAAACGTCAACACTAGTGGGCGCTCCAGATCCATATTTGATTCTTACGTGCGGTAAAACAATACAAAGCCATTGTTCTCAATGTTAAAATTCCCAATTTCCACATTTTTTTTTACAGAAAAAAATATAAATAAACATCATATTGACCACAATGTTACCTTTGTATTACAATTAAGCATGTTATTAAATATTACTATTTTTGAGTAGACAGTTTCCTCTTGTAATATCAATGCTTTGGTTTTTGTATTGCAAAGTGTCTGGTAAGCTTAAAGCTGATCGGCCACCAGATATCACAATACAAGCTACAAACATAATTAAATAGATCTCTTAGACCTGATGGGGCTAGTATATTTTCTAGAGTAGAGTAAAAAGATTCGCTGGACTCTGGTACGGCTCCCATGTCGTTAGTCCATAGCTGTCGGACCTGAGCCCTTGGAATCCCCTTCTTTAGGCATCTCCAGAGCAGTTTCTGATTAGTATGTCCGATGCAACATCATACATATTCCATGGCACAATGACGATGTCCAGCTGAGCCTATTAATCAGAAGAGCTACCTGGGATGCTGGCAGGCAGAAGGTGGTTTGCAGCGCTCCAGTGCGGTGACCACAAAGTTCTGATTTAGCCTCCGGAACAGGGTTCTGCAAAATCTGTTTGCTCTACACAAATATGTACTAATCCATCACACAAAGGCTGCAAAATCCTGATACTGAAATGAGCTTTTTATGAGTCCAGCTATAGAATAAAATCACTCTTGAGTCAAAGCGTATTCAGTCACCACCCAACTGCCTGACCAACAGCTACAGGATGTACTAAGCAGTGTGAGATCTCAGCAGCAGTTAGGAAGGAGACACAGTAATATAGTGTGCGGAACACATCCTCAAGTATTCATATCAAAGGTCATGGATTGTAAGGGTTAAAGTAGAACTCCTGTTTTAGACAGGGTGATTAAGATCAACATTTGAGGGGAGATAGATATATACACTGCTCAAAAAAATAAAGGGAACACTTAAATAACAGAATATAACTCCAAGTAAATCAAACTTCTGTGAAATCAAACTGTCCACTTAGGAAGCAACAATGTTTGACAACCAATTTCACATGCTGTTGTGCCAATGGAATAGACAACAGATGGAAATTATTGGCAATTATCAAGACCCCCTCAATAAAGGAGTGGTTCTGCAGGTGGGAACCACAGACCACATCTCAGTACCAATGCTTTCTGGCTGATGTTTTGGTCACTTTTGAATGTTAGTTGTGCTTTCACACTCGTGGTAGCATGAAACTGACTCTATAACCTACACAAGTGGCTCAGGTAGTGCAGCTCATCCAATCATGCGATTTGCTGCCTGCAACATCCTTCAGCATGACCGGTTTGGCAGTGGGTCAGTAATGGTGTGGGGTGGCATTTCTTTGGAGGGCCGCACAGCCCTCCATGTGCTCCCCAGAGTTAGCCTGACTGCCATTAGGTACCGAGATGAGATCCTTAGACCCCTTGTGAGACCATATGCTGGTGCGGTTGACCCTGGGTTCCTCCTAATGCAGGACAATGCCAGACCTCATGTGGCTGGAGGGTGTCAGCAGTTCCTGCAAGATGAAGGCATTGAAGCTATGGACTGGCCCGCCCGTTCCCCAGACCTGAATCCGATTGAACACATCTGGGACATCATGTCTCACACCAGCCACCAACGTCACGTTGCACCACAGACTGTCCAGCAGTTGGTGGATGCTTCAGTCCAGGTCTGGGAGGAGATCCCTCAGGAGACAATCCGCCGCCTCATCAGGAGTATGCCCAGGCATTGTAGGGAGGTAATACAGACACGTGGAGGCCACACACACTACTGAGCATCATTTCCTTGTCTTGAGGCATTTCCACTGAAGTTGTTCAGCCTGTACTTTAATTTTCCACTTTGATTTTCAGCATCATTCCAACTCCAGACCTCCGTGGGATATTAGTTGTGATTTACACTGATAATTTTTAGGTTTTACTGTTCTCAACACATTCCACTATGTAATTAATAAAGATTTACAACTGTACTATTTCATTCAGTGATATCTGGGATGTGGGATTTTAGTGTTCCCTTTATTTTTTTGAGCACCTTAAAGGGGTTTTCCCACCAAGAAAGTGCATTTAAATTAATAGATTTTGGAAAATAAGTTCCACAATTGGATGTGTTGAAAAAAAAAAGTTCCTGTGCTGAGATAATCTTATAAATATTCCCCTGTGTAATGGCTAGAAAAAGACTCACGTCAATATGTACACAGCGGTTGCCTGCCCGACAATTGATATATATGGATTGGTATTTTAAGTATGGAATAATAAAAATTATTTTTTAGTTCACCCACGCCTACTTGATGGATTATCCTTCTCTTTCCGTGACAAAATTGTTGACACCTTTACAAAATTGTGGGTAAACAACTTTGTTTCAAGTACGTGATGCTCATTCAAACTCAATTGTGACAAGTAACAGGCATGGGCAATATGAAAATCACATCTGACACCAGATAAAAAGGGGAGAAGTTGACTCAATCTTTGCATTGTGTATCTGTGTGTGTCACACTAATCTTGGAGAACATAAAGAGCAGAAGAGAACTGTCTGAGGACTTGATAACCAAAATTGTTGAACAATATCAACAATCTCAAGGCTACCAGTCGATTTCCAGAGATCTTGATGTTCCTTTGCCCATGGAGCACAACATGATCAAGAAGTTTACTGCCCATGGCACTGTAGCTAATCTCCCTGGATATGGACGCAGAGAAAAATTGATGAAAGGTTGCAACGCAGGATAGTCCAGATGGTGGATAAGCAGCCCCAATCAAGTTCCAAAGAAATTCAAGCTGTCCTGCAGGCTCAGGGTGCATTAGTGTCAGGGCGAACTATCTGTCAACATTTGAATGAAATGAAACGCTATGGCAGGAGACCCAGGAGGACCCCACTGCTGACACAGAAACATAAAAAAGCTAGACTGCAGTTTGCCAAAATGTACGTAAGTCAAAATCCTTCTGGGAAAGTGTCTTGTGGACAGATGAATGTTGTAAGAAGATAATTTTATTGTGTGCAAGCAATCCAAAAATAAAGAAGACATTTTGGACTTACAATGACCTTCATCAGACCGTGACTGCAGCAGTATGTGAACACCACACATTGGTGCAGCACGTGCTGCTGATCCTGAGTGTTCGTTATTGCCTGTAACCCTGTGCACACTTAAATCTTTCTGACTGATGAAGGTTATTGTAAGACTGGAATGTCTTCCTTATTTTTGGATTGCCTGCACACAATAAAATTATCTTCTTACAACAGTTACCTGAGTGCCAAGTTTTCTACAAGATTTACATGGGATAGGATCCTACTTGGGCACTTTTACAGGAGTGCTTTAAGTATCAATTTTGTGGACAGATGAAACCAAGCTACAGCTTTTTGGTAAAGCACATCATTCTACTGGTTACCGAAAACATAATGAGGGCTACAAAGAAAAGAACACAGTACATACAGTCAAATATGGTGAATGTTCAAATATGGTTTGGATTGTTTTGCTGCCTGTTATGATCTGGTGGCCTAGGAGCAGCATGAGACGTACTCTGGAGAAGGTGGTATCTGTACTGACCGCAGACCCTGAACTTAACACCGCAACTAGAAGTAGCCGTGGGATGTACCTACCGATCCTAGACACCTCGACACAGCCGGAGGACTAATTAACCCTATAGATAGAAAAGGGAAAACTATCTTGCCTCAGAGAAAATCCCCAAAGGATAGACTGCCCCCCACAAATATTGACTGTGAGAGGAGAGGAAAAAACATACACAGACTGAAAACAGGATTTAGCAAAGGAGGCCAATCTAGCTAAATAGTAAGGATAGGACAGAGAACTATGCGGTCAGTATTAAAATACTAGAAAATGTCCACCACAGAAAATACAAAAACTCCACATCTAACTAAAGACATGGAGGGTATATCTGCCTCTCTCAGAAATTCCAGCTTGGCTGCATAAATCCTTACACAGATTAAGCTGGACAAGAAAAAACAAGAAATGCACTGAACAATAAGGCCCGCAAAATGTGAGCTGCAAAAACAAGCAGAACTTATCTTTGTTGAAAGAGCAGCAAGCAGGAGAGACCAGGAAGGGATGTGAATCCTCCAGAAACAATGAACAACTGGCACTGACTAAAGGGTGAAGCCAGACTAAATAGCCCAGTCCTAAGTGGACGCACCTGATGACTGCTGTGAAAGACAGACAGCAGCGCTACCACTTATAACCACCGGAGGGAGCCCAAGAGCAGAATTCACAACAGTACCCCCCCTTGAGGAGGGGTCACCGAACCCTCACCAGAGCCCCCAGGCCGATCAGGACGAGACAAATGGAAAGCACAAACCAAATCGTCAGCATGAACATCGGAGGCAACAACCCAAGAATTATCCTCCTGGCCATAACCCTTCCACTTGACAAGATACTGAAGCCTCCGCCTCGAAAAACGAGAATCCAAAATCTTCTCAACAACATACTCCAACTCCCCATCAATCAACACCGGGGCAGGAGGATCAACAGAGGGAACAACGGGCACCACATATTTCCGCAACAAAGATCTATGAAAAACATTATGGATGGAAAAAGAGGCTGGAAGGGCCAAACGAAAAGACACTGGATTGATAATCTCAGAAATCCTATAAGGACCAATAAACCGAGGCTTGAACTTAGGGGAAGAAACCTTCATAGGAACATGACGGGAAGACAACCAGACCAAATCCCCAACCCGAAGCCGGGAACCCACACGCCGACGATGGATAGCAAAACGCTGAGCCTCCTTCTGAGACAACACCAAATTGTCCACAACATGAGCCCAAATTTGCTGCAACCTGTCAACCACAGAGTCCACCCCAGGACAATCGGAAGGCTCAACCTGCCCTGAAGAAAAACGAGGATGAATGTTATGGACTGGTGATTTAGGAGCGACATGCGACTAGCTCTGAGCAGGTGGTAACTAAACTGACCGCAGTTCCTGATCTTAACACAACACTAGAAGTAGCCGTGGGATGTTCCTGTCACTCCCTGGACACCTCGTCACAGCCGGAGAACTAGCTACCCCTAAAGGTAGAAACAGGAAAGCTATCTTGCCTCAGAGAAAATCCCCAAAGGACAGACAGCCCCCCACAAATAATGACTGTGAGAGGAGAAGGAAATGACATACATAGAATGAAACAAGATTCAGCAAAGGAGGCCACTTCTAGCTTGATAGATAGTACAGGACAGAACACTGTGCGGTCAGTAATAAAAACTAGAAAAAGTCCACCGCAGAGAAATGCAAAAATCTCCACACCTGACTAAAGGTGTGGAGGGCAGAATCTGCTGCCCAGAGCTTCCAGCTCAGCTGAATAGATCCATACTGATAAGCTGGACAAATGAGCAAAACATAGAATGTGCTGAACAATAAGTCCACAACAAGAGGACTGCAAAAGGACAAGCAAGGACTTATCTTAGCTGAACAGGTAAGAGTGTCAGGAAAATCCAAAAGAGCCGAGACTCCAAGCAGGAACAATTGACAACTGGCATTGATTGAGGGATAAGGCCAGACTAAAATAGCTGAGCCAGAAAGACGATCAGTGGAAGCAGCTGCTGATGCTAAATCTAATAAGCAGCCATACCACTCAAAACCACCGGAGGGAGCCCAAGAGCAGAACTCACAAAAGTGCTACTTACAACCACCGGAGGGAGCCCAAGAGCGGAATTCACAACAGTACCCCCCCTTGAGGAGGAGTCACCGAACCCTCACCAGAGCCCCCAGGCCGATCAGGACGAGCCAAGTGAAAAGCACGAACCAAATCGGCGGCATGAACATCGGAGGCAACCACCCAAGAATTATCCTCCTGGCCATAACGTTTTTAAGGGCTTCAGAAAGACCCTTTCTGAAAATTGCTGCCAGAGCGTCCTCATTCCATTTAGTGAGCACAGACCATTTTCTAAATTTCTGGCAGTATAATTCTGCCGCTTCCTGACCCTGACACAGGGCCAACAAGGTTTTTTCCGCATGATCCACAGAGTTAGGTTCGTCATACAATAATCCGAGCGATTGAAAAAATGCATCTACATTAAGCAATGCCGGATCCCCTGACTCATGGGAGAATGCCCAGTCCTGAGGGTCACCACGCAGCAAAGAAATAACTATTTTAACTTTCTGAATGGGATCACCAGAGGAACGGGGTTTCAGAGCAAATAACAATTTGCAGTTATTTTTAAAGTTCAAAAACTTGGATCTATCCCCATAAAACAAATCTGGAGTAGGAATTCTAGGCTCTAAAACCAGAGTCTGAACAACATAATCTTGGATACTCTGTACTCTTGCAGCAAGCTGATCCACACGAGAAAACAAACCCTGAACATCCATGCCCACGCTCAAATCCTGAACCACCCATAGATTAAGAGGAAGGAAAAAGACAAAACAGACTAAAGAAAAAAAAAATGGCTCAGAACTCTTTTTCTTTTCCTTCTTTTGAGATGCATTCAACTCATTTTTGGCCAGTTGTACTGTTATGGACTGGTGATTTAGGAGCGACATGTGACTAGCTCTGAGCAGGTGGTAACTAAACTGACCGCAGTTCCTGATCTTAATACAACACTAGAAGTAGCCGTGGGATGTTCCTGTCACTCCCTGGACACCTCGTCACAGCCGGAGAACTAGCTACACCTAAAGGTAGAAACAGGAAAGCTATCTTGCCTCAGAGAAAATCCCCAAAGGACAGACAGCCCCCCACAAATAATGACTGTGAGAGGAGAAGGAAATGACATACATAGAATGAAACAAGATTCAGCAAAGGAGGCCACTTCTAGCTAGATAGATAGTATAGGACAGAACACTGTGCGGCCAGTAATAAAAACTAGAAAAAGTTCACCGCAGAGAAATGCAAAAATCTCCACACCTGACTAAAGGTGTGGAGGGCAGAATCTGCTGCCCAGAGCTTCCAGCTTAGCTGAATAGATCCATACTGATAAGCTGGACAAATGAGCAAAACATAGAATGTGCTGAACAATAAGTCCACTGTTATGATGACCAGGTGGTTAGGAGCACTCGAAATGACCAGATGAGCAAACTAGTAATACAGGACAAGCTCTGGGAAGTGGGAGCTCTGCTGACCGCAACCCCTAATCCTATTACAACAACTAGAAATAGCCGTGGAGCGTACCTGACTCTGCCTAGACGCCTTTTCATAGCCTAAGAGCTAACTACCCCTAAAGATAGAAAATACAGCCTACCTTGCCTCAGAGAAATTCCCCAAAGAAAAAGGCAGCCCCCCACACATATTGACTGTGAGTTAAGATGGAAGTCACAAACACAGGAATGAAATAGGTTTCAGCAAAGGAGGCCAGACTTAACTAAACAGACTGAGGATAGAAAAGGTATCTTTGCGGTCAGCATAAAAAACTAACAAAAAACCACGCAGAGTGTGCAAAAGAGACCCCCGCACCGACTCATGGTGCGGTGGTGCCACTCTGCATCCCAGAGCTTCCAGCTAGCAAGGCAAAATCATGATAGCAAGCTGGACAAGAAAACAGTGGTAAACAAATAAGCTAGCAGGGACTTAGCTTTTGCTGAAGTAGACAGGTCATCTGAAAGATCCAAGAGAACTGAACCAGTACTAGGACATTGACAGCTGGCATCAAGTAACGATCTGAGTGGAGTTAAATAGAGCAGCCAGCCTAGGACTTAAACGAGGTCAGCTGAGGAAGGAACCTCAGAACCAGCAGCTCCACTCACAGCCACCAGAGGGAGTCCATGGACAGAACTCGCCAAAGTACCATTCATAACCACAGGAGGGAGTTCGAGAACAGAATTCACAACAGTACCCCCCCTTGAGGAGGGGTCACCGAACCCTCACCAGAGCCCCAGGCCGATCCGGCCGAGCCAAATGAAAGGCACGAACAAGATCGGCAGCATGAACATCAGAGGCAACCACCCAGGAATTATCCTCCTGACCATAACCTTTCCACTTGACTAGGTACTGAAGTTTCCGTCTCGAAATACGAGAATCCAAAATCTTCTCCACCACATACTCCAACTCCCCCTCAACCAACACCGGGGCAGGAGGATCAACGGAGGGAACCATAGGAGCCACATATCTCCGCAATAACGACCTATGGAACACATTATGGATGGCGAAAGAAGCTGGAAGGTCCAAACGAAATGACACAGGATTAAGAATTTCAGAAATCTTATAAGGACCAATGAAACGAGGCTTAAACTTAGGAGACGAAACCTTCATAGGAACATAACGAGACGACAACCAAACCAAATCCCCAACACGAAGTCAGGGACCAACACAGCGACGGCGGTTAGCGAAACGTTGAGCCTTCTCCTGGGACAATGTCAAATTGTCCACCACGTGAGTCCAAATTTGCTGCAACCTGTCCACCACAGAATCCACACCAGGACAGTCCGAAGACTCAACCTGCCCTGAAGAAAAACGAGGGTGGAAACCAGAATTACAGAAAAAAGGCGAAACCAAAGTGGCCGAGCTGGCCCGATTATTAAGGGCGAACTCAGCCAAAGGCAAGAAGGACACCCAATCATCCTGATCAGCAGAAATAAAGCATCTCAGATATGTTTCCAAAGTCTGATTGGTTCGTTCGGTTTGGCCATTTGTCTGAGGATGGAAAGCTGAAGAAAAAGACAAATCAATGCCCATCTTAGCACAAAAGGACCGCCAAAACCTTGAAACAAACTGGGAACCTCTGTCCGACACGATGTTCTCCGGAATGCCATGCAAACGAACCACATGCTGGAAAAACAATGGAACCAAATCAGAGGAGGAAGGCAATTTAGGCAAAGGTACCAAATGGACCATCTTAGAGAAGCGATCACAAACCAACCAGATAACTGACATCCTTTGAGAGACAGGGAGATCTGAAATAAAATCCATGGAAATATGCGTCCAGGGCCTTTTCGGGACCGGCAAGGGCAAAAGCAACCCACTGGCACGAGAACAGCAGGGCTTAGCCCGAGCACAAGTCCCACAGGACTGCACAAAAGAACGCACATCCCGTGACAAGGAAGGCCACCAAAAGGATCTAGCCACCAAATCTCTGGTACCAAAGATTCCAGGATGACCAACCAACACCGAACAATGAACCTCAGAGATAACTCTACTAGTCCATCTATCAGGGACAAACAGCCTCTCCGCTGGGCAACGGTCAGGTCTATCAGCCTGAAACTCCTGCAGCACCCGCCGCAAATCAGGGGATATGGCAGACAAAATTACTCCCTCTTTGAGAATACCAGCCGGCTCAGGAACTCCCGAAGAATCAGGCACAAAACTCCTTGAAAGGGCATCAGCCTTCACATTCTTAGAACCCGGAAGGTACGAAACCACAAAATCGAAGCGGGAGAAAAACAGCGACCATCGAGCCTGTCTAGGATTCAACCGCTTGGCAGACTCGAGATAAGTCAGATTCTTGTGATCCGTCAAGACCACCACGCGATGCTTGGCTCCTTCAAGCCAATGTCGCCACTCCTCAAATGCCCACTTCATAGCCAACAACTCTCGATTGCCCACTTCATAATTGCGCTCAGCAGGCGAAAACTTTCTAGAAAAGAAAGCACATGGTTTCATCACAGAGCCATCAGAACCTCTTTGAGACAAAACAGCCCCTGCTCCAATCTCAGAAGCATCCACCTCGACCTGAAACGGGAGCGAAACATCTGGCTGACACAACACAGGGGCCGAAGAAAAATGACGCTTCAGCTCCTGAAAAGCCTCCACGGCCGCAGAGGACCAATTGACCACATCTGCACCTTTCTTGGTTAAATCAGTCAATGGTTTAACAATACTAGAAAAATTAGCGATGAAGCGGCGATAAAAATTAGCAAAGCCCAGGAATTTCTGAAGGCTCTTCACAGAAGTAGGCTGAGTCCAATCATAAATGGCCTGAACTTTAACAGGGTCCATCTCGATAGTAGAAGGGGAAAAAATGAAGCCCAAAAATGAAACCTTCTGAACTCCAAAGAGACATTTAGACCCCTTCACAAACAAGGAATTAGCACGAAGGACCTGGAACACCATTCTGACCTGCTTCACATGAGACTCCCAATCGTCCGAAAAGACCAAAATATCATCCAAATATACAATCATGAATCTATCCAGGTACTTTCGGAAGATGTCATGCATAAAGGACTGAAACACAGATGGAGCATTAGAAAGCCCGAATGGCATCACCAAGTACTCAAAATGGCCCTCGGGCTTATTAAATGCCGTTTTCCATTTGTCGCCCCGTTTAATACGCACCAGATTATACGCCCCTCGAAGATCTATCTTGGTAAACCAGCCAGCCCCCTTAATCCGAGCAAACAAATCAGACAGTAGCGGCAAAGGGTACTGAAATTTAACGGTGATTTTATTGAGAAGGCGGTAATCTATACAAGGTCTCAGAGAACCATCCTTCTTGGCCACAAAAAAGAACCCTGCTCCCAACGGTGACGACGACTGGTGAATATGCCCTTTCTCCATGGACTCCTTTATATAACTCCGCATTGCGTCGTGTTCTGGCACAGATAAATTGAACAGTCGGCCCTTCGGAAACTTACTACCAGGAATCAAAATAATAGCACAATCGCAATCCCTATGAGGAGGTAGGGCACTGGATTTGGGCTCATCAAATACATCCCGGTAATCTGACAAGAACTCAGGGACTTCAGAAGGATGGGAAGACGAAATAGACAACAATGGGACATCCCCATGTACCCCTTGACAACCCCAACTGGATACAGACATTGATTTCCAATCCAATACTGGATTATGGACCTGTAGCCATGGCAAACCCAAAACGACCACAACATGCAGATTATGCAACACCAAAAAGCGAATATCCTCCTGATGTGCAGGAGCCATGCACATGGTCAATTGAGTCCAGTACTGAGGCTTATTCTTGGCCTAAGGCGTAGCATCAATTCCTCTCAATGGAATAGGATACTGTAAGGGCTCCAAGAAAAAACCACAGCGCCTGGCAAACTCCAAGTCCATCAAATTCAGGGCAGCGCCTGAATCCACAAATGCCATAACAGAATAGGACGACAAAGAGCAAATCAGAGTAATGGACAAAAGAAATTTTGGCTGTACCGTACCAATGGTGGCAGACCTAGCGAACCGTTTAGTGCGCTTAGGACAATCCGAGATAGCATGAGTGGAGTCACCACAGTAAAAACACAGCCCATTCAGACATCTGTACTCTTGCCGTTCAGCTCTAGTCAAGGTCCTGTCACATTGCATAGGCTCAGGCCTCTGCTCAGAAAACACCGCCAAATGGTGCACATTTTTGCGCTCATGTAAGCGTCGATCGATCTGAATGGCCAAGGACATAGACTCATTCAGACCAGCAGGCGTGGGGAATCCCACCATAACATCTTTAAGGGCTTCAGAAAGACCCTTTCTGAAAATTGCCGCCAGCGCACATTCATTCCACTGAGTAAGCACAGACCACTTTCTAAACTTCTGACAATATACCACCGCTTCATCCTGACCCTGACACAAAGCCAGCAAAATTTTCTCTGCCTGATCCACTGAATCTGGTTCATCATAAAGCAATCCAAGTGCCAGAAAAAACGCATCTACATTACGCAATGCAGGATCTCCTGGCGCAAGGGAAAATGCCCAGTCTTGAGGGTCTCCACGTAGCAAAGAAATAATGATTTTTACTTGCTGAATGGGGTCACCAGAGGAGCGGGGTTTCAAAGCAAAAAACAGTCTACAATTATTTTTGAAATTCAGGAACTTAGATCTATCCCCAGAAAACAAATCAGGAATTGGAATTCTGGGTTCTAACATCGGGTTCTGAACTACATAATCTTGAATGCCTTGGACCCTTGCAGTGAGTTGATCCACAAGAGGACAGACCTTGAATGTCCATATCTACACCTGTGTCCTGAACCACCCAGAGATTTAGGGGAAAAGAAAAACAAAACACGCTGCATCTCAGAACTTCTCTTATCCCTCTATTGAGATGCATTAACACTTTACGGGCCAGCTGTACTGTTATGATGACCTGGTGGTTAGGAGCACTCGAAATGACCAGATGAGCAAACTAGTAATACAGGACAAGCTCTGGGAAGGTTGAGCTCTGCTGACCGCAACTCCTAATCCTATCACAACAACTAGAAATAGCCGTGGAGCGTACCTGACTCTGCCTAGACGCCTCTTCACAGCCTAAGAGCTAACTACCCCTAAAGATAGAAAATACAGCCTACCTTGCCTCAGAGAAATTCCCCAAAGAAAAAGGCAGCCCCCCACACATATTGACTGTGAGTTAAGATGGAAGTCACAAACACAGGAATGAAATAGGTTTCAGCAAAGGAGGCCAGACTTAACTAAACAGACTGAGGATAGAAAAGGTATCTTTGCGGTCAGCATAAAAAACTAACAAAAAACCACGCAGAGTGTGCAAAAGAGACCCCCGCACCGACTCACGGCGCGGTGGTGCCACTCTGCATCCCAGAGCTTCCAGCTAGCAAGGCAAAATCATGATAGCAAGCTGGACAAGAAAACAGTGGTAAACAAATAAGCTAGCAGGGACTTAGCTTTTGCTGAAGTAGACAGGTCATCTGAAAGATCCAAGAGAACTGAACCAGTACTAGGACATTGACAGCTGGCATCAAGTAACGATCTGAGTGGAGTTAAATAGAGCAGCCAGCCTAGGACTTAAACGAGGTCAGCTGAGGAAGGAACCTCAGAACTCAAATAAGTTTCCAAAGTCTGGTTAGTTCGCTCGGTTTGGCCATTTGTCTGAGGATGAAATGCGGAAGAAAAAGACAAATCAATGCCCAGCCTAGCACAAAAGGACCGCCAAAACCTAGAAACAAACTGGGAACCTCTATCGGACACAATATTCTCCGGAATGCCATGCAAACGAACCACATGCTGAAAAAACAACAGAACCAACTCAGAAGAGGAAGGCAATTTAGGCAAAGGTACCAAATGAACCATCTTAGAAAACTGGTCACAAACCACCCAGATAGCCGACATCCTCTGGGAAACCGGAAGATCTGAAATAAAATCCATAGAAATATGCGTCCAAGGCCTCTCAGGGACCGGCAAAGGCAAAAGCAACCCACTGGCGCGGGAGCAGCAAGGTTTGGCCCGCGCACAAGTCCCACAGGACTGCACAAAGGAACGCACATCCCGTGACAAAGAAGGTCACCAAAATGACCTACCAACCAATTCTCTGGTACCAAAAATCCCAGGATGGCCAGCCAACACCGAACAATGAATTTCAGAAATCCCTTTGCTAGTCCATCTGTCAGGAACAAACAGTTTCCCCACTGGACAGCGGTCAGGTTTATCAGCCTGAAATTCCTGAAGAACCCGTCGCAAATCAGGGGAGATGGCAGAAATAATCACCCCTCCTTCAGAATGCCGACCGGCTCAAGGACCCCAGGGGAATCAGGCAAAAAACTCCTAGAGAGGGCATCAGCCTTAACATTCTTAGAACCCGGAAGATACGAGACAACAAAATCAAAACGGGAGAAAAACAGGGACCAACGAGCCTGTCTAGGATTCAGCCGTTTGGCAGACTCGAGGTAAATCAGATTCTTATGATCGGTCAAGACCACAATACGGTGCTTGGCCCCCTCAAGCCAATGTCGCCACTCCTCAAATGCCCACTTCATAGCCAACAACTCACGATTGCCGACATCATAATTGCGTTCCGCAGGCGAAAACTTTTGAGAAAAGAAGGCACACGGTTTCATCAAGGAACCATCAGAATTCCTCTGAGACAAAACAGCCCCTGCCCCAATCTCAGAAGCGTCAACCTCAACCTGAAAAGGAAGAGAAACATCCGGCTGACGCAACACAGGGGCAGAAGTAAATCGGCTTTTAAGCTCCTGAAAGGCAGAAACAGCCGCAGAGGACCAATTCGTCACATCAGCGCCTTTCTTCGTCAAATCGGTCAGGGGTTTAACCACACTGGAGAAGTTGGCAATGAAACGGCGATAAAAATTAGCAAAGCCCAAAAATTTCTGAAGGCTCTTCACGGATGTGGGCTGGATCCAATCATGAATGGCCTGAACCTTAACCGGATCCATTTCTATAGATGAGGGAGAAAAAATTAAGCCCAAAAAAGTAACCTTCTGTACTCCAAAGAGGCACTTAGACGCCTTCACAAACAAGGCATTATCACGAAGGATCTGAAATACCATCCTGACTTGTTTCACATGAGACTCCCAATCATCTGAAAAAATCAAAATATCATCCAAATATACAATCATGAATTTATCAAGATAATTCCGAAATATATCATGCATGAAGGACTGAAACATATATGGAGCATTAGAGAGTCCGAATGGCATCACAGGATATTAAAAATGGCCCTCAGGCGTATTAAACGCAGTTTTCCATTCGTCACCCTGCTTAATACGAACAAGATTATAAGCCCCTCGAAGGTCAATCTTAGTAAACCAACTAGCTCCCTTAATCCTGGCAAACAAATAAGAAAGCAAAGGCAAAGGGTATTGGAATTTGACCGTGATCTTATTCAAGAGGCGATAATCAATACAGGGTCTCAAGGAGCCATCCTTCTTGGCAACAAAAAACCCCCCTGCTCCCAATGGTGAATAAGATGGCCGAATATGCCCCTTCTCCAAAGACTCCTTAACATAACTCCGCATAGCGGCATGTTCTGGCACAGATAGGTTGAAAAGTCGGCCCTTAGGGAACTTACAGAAAGGAATCAGGTCAATAGCACAATCACAGTCCCTATGAGGTGGAAGGGAACTGGATTTGGGCTCATCGAAAACATCCTGGAAATCTGACAAAAACTCAGGAATTTCAGAAGAGGGGGAGGAGGAAATTGACATCAAAGAAACGTCATCATGAACCCCCTGACAACCCCAACTAGTCACAGACATAGACTTCCAATCCAACACCGGATTCTGCACCTGTAACCATGGAAACCCCAGCACAATAGCATCATGCAAATTATGCAACACCAGAAAACAACAATCTTCCTGATGGGCTGGTGCCATGCACATGGTTAGCTGTGTCCAAAACTGAGGTTTATTTTTAGCCAATGGTGTAGCATCAATGCCCCTCAAAGGAATAGGACTCTGCAAAGGCTGCAAGGGGAAACCACAACGTCTGGCAAATTCTAAGTCCATTAAATTTAAAGCGGCGCCTGAATCCACAAATGCCATGACAGAAAATGACGATAATGAGCAGATCAGGGTCACAGATAACAGAAATTTAGGTTGTACAGTACTGATGGTAACAGAATTAGCGATTCTCTTGGCACGCTTAGGGCAATCAGAAATAACATGAGCAGAATCGCCGCAGTAAAAACACAACCTATTCTGACGTCTGAATCCTTGTCGTTCAGCTCTAGACACAATCCTATCACACTGCATAGGCTCAGGACTTCGCTCGGAAGACAACGCCATAGTGTGCACAACTCTGCGCTCACGCAAGTGCCGATCAATTTGAATGGCCAGAGACATAGAATCACTCAGACCAGCAGGCGTGGGGAACCCCACCATAACATCTTTAACGGATTCAGAAGTACCCTTTCTGAAAATTGCCGCCAATGCAACCTCATTCCATTTGGTCAGCACAGACCATTTTCTAAATATCTGGCAATACGATTCTGCCGCTTCTTGACCCTGACACAGGGCCAACAAGGTTTTCTCAGCATGATCCACAGAATTAGGTTCATCATACAATAACCCAAGCGCCTGAAAAAAGGTGTCTACATTAAGCAAGGCCGGATTCCCAGATTCCAGGGAAAACGCCCAATCCTGAGGATCGCCACGCAGCAGAGATATGACAATTTTAACTTGCTGGATGGGATCACCAGAGGAACGGGGCTTCAGAGCAAAAAACAATTTACAGTTATTTTTAAAGCTCATAAATTTGGACCTGTCCCCAAAAAACAGATCAGGAGTTGGAATTCTAGGCTCTAAAACCGAAGTCTGAACGATATAATCAGAAATACCCTGTACTCTAACAGCAAGTTGATCCACACGAGAAGCAAGTCCCTGAACATCCATGTCAGCGCCAAACTCCTGAGCCACCCAGAGGTAAAGAGGGAAAAAAAAACACAACAGAGTACAGAAAAAAAAATGGCTCAGCACTTTCTTTCCCTTCTTCTGAGATGCGGTTAACTCATTGTTGGCCAGTTGTACTGTTATGATCTGGTGGCCTAGGAGCAGCATGAGACGTACTCTGGAGAAGGTGGTATCTGTACTGACCGCAGACCCTGAACTTAACACCGCAACTAGAAGTAGCCGTGGGATGTACCTACCGATCCTAGACACCTCGACACAGCCGTAGGACTAATTAACCCTATAGATAGAAAAGGGAAAACTATCTTGCCTCAGAGAAAATCCCCAAAGGATAGACTGCCCCCCACAAATATTGACTGTGAGAGGAGAGGAAAAAACATACACAGACTGAAAACAGGATTTAGCAAAGGAGGCCAATCTAGCTAAATAGTAAGGATAGGACAGAGAACTATGCGGTCAGTATTAAAATACTAGAAAATGTCCACCACAGAAAATACAAAAACTCCACATCTAACTAAAGACATGGAGGGTATATCTGCCTCTCTCAGAGATTCCAGCTTGGCTGCATAAATCCTTACACAGATTAAGCTGGACAAGAAAAAACAAGAAATGCACTGAACAATAAGGCCCACAAAATGTGGGCTGCAAAAACAAGCAGAACTTATCTTTGTTGAAAGAACAGCAAGCAGGAGAGACCAGGAAGGGATGTGAATCCTCCAGAAACAATGAACAACTGGCACTGACTAAAGGGTGAAGCCAGACTAAATAGCCCAGTCCTAAGTGGATGCACCTGATGACTGCTGTGAAAGACAGACAGCAGCGCTACCACTTATAACCACCGGAGGGAGCCCAAGAGCAGAATTCACAACAGCTGCCCCTGGCACTGGGTGCATTGACTGTGTGCAAGGCATCATAAAATCTGAAGATTGTCAAAGGATTTTGAGTCTCAATGTAGTGCCCAGTATCAGAAAGCTGGGTTTGCGTCCTAGGCCATGGATATTCCAGCAGGACAATGACCCCAAACATACTTCAAGTAGCCCCCAGAAATGGATGGAAATAAAGTGCTGGAGAGGTTTGAAGTAATGAGATCAAATCTAAATCCCATTGAACACTTGTGGAGAGATCTTACAATTGCTGCTACCAGAAGGCACTCTTCAAATATGAGAGACCTGGAGCAATTTGCAAAAGAAGAATGGTCCAAAATTCCCGGTTGAGAGGTGTACGAAGCTTGTTGGTGGTTAAAGGAAGCGATTGATTGCAGTTATTTATTACAAAAGGTGTGCAACCAAATATTAAGTTGATGGTGACAACAATTTTTTCCCGCCCATTTTTGGGGTTTTGCGCGAAATTATGTCCAATTTGTATTTTTTTTCAGGTTTTTTTTGTGTTGTTCCAATACACACAAAGGAAATAAACATGTGTAAAACAAAATGTGTAATTGCAAAAATTTCCAGGAGAAATACTTCATTTTTTTGGAACAATTTTGATGGTGCCAACACTTTCGGCCATCATTGTACTGTATATAAGAGAAATGCAGAGTTTAATAGGCAATCAGGTGAGGGTGCTTCTTAAGAACAAGTGCTAATAAATACAAATCATACAAGCTTTTCAAGTTATTCTCTATTGACAAAGCTCTCCATCTTCTAGGTATGAGTTTATTTTGGACCGAGAATCTATCTGCACTTACAACCTGCATGAACTATACACAATGTACATTAGGCACTTGAATCAACTTGAGGTGTAATTTACAATTCACAGATTTTATTCAAAATTGGCCCAACGTCCCAACCAAGCCCATACCTTCAAAATTAAATTACAATCCAGAAGGTTGGCTGCCACCTATTTCATCCTCCCTTAATCATGGCTGAGAGGACAGCAGGCTTATAAATCCTTTGGTGATTGTGGGGGCTGAAAACCAAATGGAAAATGGAAAAATGGAGCCCCTGCTTTTGTTTAGACACCATAGACACTGTGATCATTATAGTTTGGTTCAAAAAGGAGTTCAACAACCTAAATCAGAGTTACCACTGCTCCCAGCTACTACATTCGAAGTGTGGCTGACTAGCAATCCAATCGCCCTGGCAAGATGCTCTCCCTACCTGATCGTCCTGGTGTAACTGTATGGCATGGTCCAAAGCATAATATTCAGTTACATACTGTATTTCACAGGAAGTCTCAAAAACAGCATCCACGTAATAGTAAAATTATCAACATGTGCACAACTTATGTTTGTGGCTGAGGAGCAGGTATTAATATACAGTGTGCAATGTCCCAGAGATTAATGAATAGAAGTTAAATCAGCTCTGGCTCCGTTCCATTTGGCCGCCACACTTTTACAACCTATTTATCAAACACTATTAATGTAATGAGCCTGTAAGCCACCCATCTCATTACAATAATAATACGGCTGTGTGAACTCTTTGCTGATATTCTGAGGATTAAGATGGATACATGACTTTCTTACAGTTGATAAAATATCCTAAAACCCCCAAACTGTTCATTATTAGTTGATATGTGCAAATATGCATTACAGAACAGAATGTTAAATACTTATGCTTTATACAGACTAGTACAGACCTCCGTAACACATTGCACCCCCAGTTATTGGTGCGCTGACTTTGGAGACAGTTTTGATACACGCAATTATAAATTCAAATCCACCTAAACATACAGTGACTTTCAAAGGTAACCAAAAACTGTTACTGTTCACAAATGCACGTGTACATGATTTCAGTGGGGTTTCTGGATGACAAGTATACGTCATTTTTCTGTGTTCCATGTCCATAATTACATGGAAGAACAGTAAGGCCGAAACATTGCATGAAATGCATTAAAAAGTGCACTTTTTGTGCCATATTCTGGCTTTGGTATCAATAAATCCATTTAAGGGTATGTGAATAAATCAAGTATTTGCAGCAGATTTTGCATTAGGCTTTGCCTGCCACGTTTTTTTTTTTTTAAAAAGCCATCATTTGAATTTTTTCCCTCAATTCACACAGAAACTGACATAAACTGATAAATGAGGGACAGTACATATTTTGGGGGAGGCACTGCTAATTCTGTGTAATATATACCATATTTTTCGGACTATAAGATGCACCGGACCATAGGACGCACCTCAAATTTTATGAAGGAAAATGGGAGAAAAAAATTAATGCACCAAATGGGGGTCCGTCTTACAGTCTGAATTCAGCTTTCCCTGGGGGGGGATCAGCAGCGCTGGTGGATCACGAGGGTGTTCAGTGGTCCAGTGATTATATGACCCAGACTGGTGCGGCAGGTTTGGCGGTGCTCAGCAGTGCGGGAGCTCCACCAACATTTTATGAAAAGCCTGGAGACCCGCACATCCATTGCCTCAATGCTGTGGCCTCTGGGAAATCCAATCTCAGGCTGGTGCGGCAAGTTTGACGGTGCTTGGTGGTGCGGAGGCTTCGCCAACATTTTGTGAAATCCCGGAACCATTGCCGCGATGCTGTGGCCTCCGGTAAAATGACCCCCGGAGGCGGCGAGTGCGCAGATTGAGATCTCGGCAATGAGATCTCGTCCTGAGATCTCGGGAGATGAGATCTTGGTGCCCAGATCTGAATCTGCGCACGCGCCTCCTCCTGTGGCAATTTTCCTGTAGGCCAGAGCATCGAGGCAAGGGAAGTGCGGGGGCTCCGGGTTATCACAAAATGTCGGCGGAGCCCCCGCACCATGGAGCCCCGCCGAATACTGCCACACCAGCCTGGGAAGGGAGTGTGATCATCGCCCTGCAGCGTCAGACTACTATAGAATCGCTGCCGCCACATTACGTGTAAGTATATTCTGACTATAAGACGCACCCCCATTTTCCCCCCAAAATACGATAACTTCATTATAGTGTCATGCACATAAATGATAAATGCACAATGATAATACATGTGTACAGTTGTGCTCAAAAGTTTACATACCCCAGCAGAATTTTTGCTTTCTTGGCCTTTTTTCAGAGAATATGAATGATAACACCAAAACTTTTTCTCCACTCATGGTTAGTGCTTGGGTGAAGCCATTTATTGTCAAACTACTGTATTTTCTCACCTACAAAGAATGAAGAGGTCTGCAATTTTTATCGTAGCTACAATTCAACTGTGAGAGATAGAATCTTAAAAAAAAAATCTGGAAAATCAAATTGTACGATTTTTACATAATTAATTTGCATTTTACTGCGTGAAATAAGTAATTGAAACAAAAGAAAAACGGAACACCTGGAGAGCCTGAGGAAGGTGAGTTTCAATACTCCTTTCATTTGGTGTGGGTGCTGTGTGGCGGCCATTGTTGCTTTGGTTTTGTGCTGGTGGGGCGGCGCGGTCTGAAGTCATGGGGACTCAGCATGGGCTTATATGTCCCTTATAGTAATATGTGTATGGCTAATTAATCTATATCATCCTCGCCTGTAATAGTTGTGTGTCCCTTAAATCTCATTGGTTGAGTGGTATGGTGATGCTTTATCTATGACTTTATCTGTGTGCGTTCCAACGTGGAATGCTTTTTGTACCAAAAACTGCTGTTCATCATCCGCTCCTATACAGACAGGCTGTGCAGCATTGGATACTGACATGCACAGTGCAGTGCCTGCATTACATCGCGTTTGCGATTACCCGCTTCCTGTCATGCGTAGTTGGGTCAGGAAGTGTATCTGTGGTTCAGCTGACATGCACACCGCCATTGGAAACAACTCTTCATCCTCAGCGCCCTTCTCTGCCTCTTTTTTAGAGAGGAATGCTCGGACAGGTTACTATCTAAGACCCAAAGTGGTTTAAATCAAAGACAGATCATTAACTTGTCTACTTATGCACTCTAGAGAGGATTATAGCGTTTTGAAAAAAGGCCTTAACTTTGTTCCCACAAATAAATATGACTGTTTTGGTTGGACTAAGGACATTAATTTGTTTTGTAGAAAGCTAAAGTGGAAAAAGTTTTTTGCACATAATGATCAATTGGAATGTGAGAACCTGGGATTGAGCAATGATGACATGGAAGGATTTAGGGCACTGGATGGATTGCTGGAGGAGAACGGTTATGGTGGGGACATTGGTCCTTATACCAACCTGAGAAATAAGAGTACCAAAATGCCGCCACAGGGTGACATTACGAGTATAGACATTTTTCTTAAGCTTGTAGAGAAAGATCTATGTAGGATTCCATCAGGTTATTCAGAATCTAATCTGACACACGATGAGCAGGAGGCTTTATCTAAGCTTATGAAGAACAATGATTTGGTTATAAAACCCTTGGACAAAGGGGGGAATCTAGTGATTATGACAGAATCAAATTATTTAAAGATGTATCATACTATTTTGAGAGATTCTAGTACCTACAAAATTTAACAATCTGATCCCTTTATACCATTCAAGAATCAACTGAAATGTCTCCTGGAAATGGCAAAAGCAAATGATTTGATCTCCAAAAATGAATTTGAGTTCCTCCTGCCAACATATCCCCTCATTTCTACCTTTTATATAACACCCAAGGTGCATAAGGGACTTGACCCTTTAAAAGGTCATTCTATTGTCTCAGACAGATCCATTAATTCAGAACTGTGGTATTTATATTGATGAAGTGCTCCGTCCGTTTGTACTGACCCTTCCTTCCTACATTAGAGACACTTCAGACCTTCTTCTCAAGTTGGAGGGCATCTATCTTGCTGAGGGTTCCTTCTTGGCCTCTATAGATGTGGAGGCTCTTTATGGTAATATTCCACACAATTTTGGGCTAAAAGCGGTTAACCCATTACTTGCCAAATTAAATTTTTTTACAACTACGGATTTTTCAGAAAAGGGAATCCCAATATTCAATTAAAAATGACAATGACATGATTTCCTATTTTGAAAACATTCATTTTACAAACAACACCCAAAATTGGACCTAATTATAAAAATTATAAAATCTTAGTTGCTAGAAGCTAAACATTAGGTGTCCCAAAAAAGGACATTGGTAGATAATGGGTTAAGAATTTTCTGAGATCAAGAGCAATTCAATATGTGACCCATAGCCAATTTGTACTAGACCTCCTTCAATTTACACTTACAAGGAATTTTTTTATTTTTGACAGGAAGTACTTCCACCAGCTCAGGGGCACGGCTATGGGTAGTCCCTGCGCCCCATCCTATGCCAACCTGTTCCTGGGCTGGTGGGAGGAAACCATTGTCTTCGCAGATGACACAAGATGGTGGCATCAATATGTGGGGGTCTGGTACAGATTTATCAACGATATCTTTGTCATCTGGCAGGGAACACAACAGGGGTTTACTGAATTTGTCCGAGAGCTGGATGATAACACTATAGGTATGAAATTCACTTTTGAGATTAATCAGAGTGTTTTGTCATTTCTGGATGCTCAGATCCAAAAAAACAGGGTTGGGTCATTAAAAACCCAGATTTTTCGTAAACCTACTAGTACTAATAGTTTACTCAGATGGGAGAGCCATCATCGTAGAGCATTAAAACGTGGTATTTCCAGGGGTCAATTTATGAGGCTAAGAAGGAACTTCTCAGACATGGATGTATTTGTACAATAATCAGTGGACATGAAGAAAATCATTGGTACCTTTGACTGTCAAAGTGATAGGGTTATTAAAGTCCTTTCTAAACATTGGGACATTTTGACAGCTGACCCAGATCTGACGAAGATCATTGGACCACGGCCTTCTGTGACGTATAGAAAGGGTCGGTCCCTCAAAGACAATTTAGTACACAGTCATTTCAAAAGGTCAATCCCAGAGGGTACCTGGTTGGACCGCAAAACTTGTGATTTTTTCAGATGTTGTAGTTGTGTAAACTACAGATTTATGAAACCAGGTAAATTTATTATCAGTTCCTCTATGGGCAAAAAGTTTTTGACTTCTCGAACTGCAAGACCAATGGTTTGGTCTACATAGTTATGTGCAGCTGTCCAAAGTACTATGTCGGTAAAACCAGGAGGGAGTTCAGGAGGAGGGTGGATGAGCACATGGGTGATATTAGGCACAAACGTGACACCCCTATAGCTAGACACATAAATAAGGTACATCAGGGTGATATCAATGAAATCTCATTCAGTGTCATTGAAGTCTTTACACTAAACCCGAGAGGTGGCAACTTTGATAGACTGTTGCTCCAAAAAGAATGTGCCTGGATCCATCGTTTGAACTGTCTAACACCAATGGGTCTTAATGAAAACCTGTCCTATGCATATTTTCTTTAAAATAGGGTTAATCAATCATGACCATGTTGCTCACCTATGTTCCCAGTCCTCCTTCCAAGCTGATATAGATACTTATTATGGTTTGTTGGATCCTCTAGTCTCTAAGGCTCCTTTGTGGTCTGGCAGATAGATATAATAATATTTGCTATGCCGCAAACTCCTCCTTTGTTTTCTCATGAGCGGGATGCACATAATTGTTGTGAATATTAATAATATCAATAACTTATTTGTATCTATATTTCGGTTTATTACAACATTCATGTCCCTTATAGTAATATGTGTATGGCTAATTAATCTATATCATCCTCGCCTGCAATAGTTGCGTGTCCCTTAAATCTCATTGGTGGGGCAGTATGGTGATGCTTTATCTATGATTTTATTTGTGTGAGTTCCAATGTGGAATGCTTTTTGTACCAAAAACTGCTGTTCATCATCCGCTCCTATACAGACAGGCTGCACAGCATTGGATACTGACATGTGCAGTGCTGTGCCTGCATTACATCGCGTTTGCGATTACCCGCTTCCTGTCATGCGTAGTTGGGTCAGGAAGTGTATCTGTGGTTCAGCTGACACGCACGCCGGTTGTACTTCCGGCTCAGTGTGTTAAGGTATGTTTACCAATGAGAAACTATTAATTTCTAAAGGCCCAAATGCAAGAGTATGAGAGGGGCTTAAAGTGGATGGAGTATTTAACACTGGCTGACCGTTCTGGCCCCATTTCAATGGCTACTACAATCTACCTCTACCATTTGAAGGAAGTACCTCCCCCTGGTTTCAGGGGTAATCTATATATTTAGGGAAACATGGGTGGTTCCATACAGCATCCACATATCTGAGCCTCCTGATGATCTGAATAGGTGAAACACCTTGAGACGTGTCTGGACATCATACATGATGAGTATCTTTCCTCACTTACTGGTATCACTATGACATAATATGTACTACCAGCCTTTAACCCTTTCACGACATGCGCCGTACTATTACAGCGCATGTCGTGTCTCCCCCTTTGATGTGGGCTCCGGCGCTGAGCCCACATCAAAGTCGCGACATGTCAGCTGTTTTGTACAGCTGACATGTGTGCGCAATAGCGGCAGGTGAAATCGCTATTCACCCGCCGCTATTAACCTGTTAAATGCTGCTGTCAAACGCAGACAGCGGCATTTAACTACCGCTTCCGGACGTGCAGCCGGAAATGACCTCATCGCCGACCCCTGTCACATGATCGGGGGTCGGCGATGTGTCAGGACAATAACCATAGAGGTCCTTGAGACCTCTATGGTTACTGATGCCAGCCTGCTGTGAGCGCCCCCCTGTGGTCGGCGCTCACAGCACACCTGCAATTCAGCTACATAGCAGCGATCTGATGATCGCTGCTATGTAGCTGAGCCAATCGAGTTGTGCCAGCTTCTAGCCTCCCATGGAGGCTATTGAAGCATGGCACAAGTAAAAAAAAAAATGTTTTTAAAAATATGAAAAAAATATAAAAGTTTAAAACACCCCCCTTTCGCCCCATCCTAAATAAAACAATAAAAAAAATCAAACCTACACATATTTGGTATCGCCGCGTTCAGAATCGCCCGATCTATCAATAAAAAAAGCATTAACCTGATCGCTAAACAGCGTAACGATAAAAAAATTTGAAACGCCAGAATTACGTTTTTTTGGTCGCCGCGACATTGCATTAAAATGCAATAACGGGTGATCAAAAGAACGTATCTGCACAAATGTGATATTATTAAAAACGTCAGCTCGGCACGCAAAAAGTAAGCCCTCACCCGACCCCAGATCACGAAAAATGGAGACGCTTCGGGTATCGGAAAATGGCACTTTTTTTTTTTTTTTTTTTAACCCCTTCACCCCCGGAGCTTTTTCCGTTTTTCCATTTTCGTTTTTCGCTACCCTCCTTCCCAGAGCCATAACTTTTTTATTTTTCCGTCAATTTGGCCATGTGAGGGCTTATTTTTTGCGGGACGAGTTGTACTTTTGAACGACATCATTGGTTTTAGCATGTCGTGTACTAGAAAACGGGAAAAAAATTCCAAGTGCAGTGAAATTGCAAAAAAAGTGCAATCCCACACTTGTTTTTTGCTTGCCTATTTTGCTAGGTTCACTAAATGCTAAAACTGACCTGCCATTATGATTCTCCAGGTCACTACGAGTTTATAGACACCTAACATGACTAGGTTATTTTTCACCTAAGTGGTGAAAAAAAATTCCAAACTTTGCAAAAAACAAAACAAAACAAAATTGCGCCATTTTCCGATACTCGTAGCGTCTCCATTTTTCGTGATCTGGGGTCAGGTGAGGGCTTATTTTTTGCGTGCCGAGCTGGCGTTTTTAATGATAGCATTTTGGTGTAGATACGTTCTTTTGATCGCCCGTTATTGCATTTTAATGCAATGTCGTGGCGACCAAAAAAACGTAAATCTGGCGTTTCGATTTTTTTTCTCATTACGCCATTTAGCGATCAGGTTAATGCTTTTTTTTTATTGATAGATCGGGCGATTCTGAACGCGGCGATACCAAATATGTGTAGGTTGGGTTTTTTTTTTATTGATTTATTTTGATTGGGGCGAAAGGGGGGTGATTTAAACTTTTATATTTTTTTTATTTTTTTCACATTTTTAAAAACTTTTTTTTTTTACTTTTGCCATGCTTCTATAGCCTCCATGGGAGGCTAGAAGCAGGCACAACCCGATCGGCTCTGCTATGCAGCAGTGATCATAAGATCGCTGCTACACAGCAGATTTGCAGGTGTGCTGTGAGCGCCGACCACAGGGGGGCGCTCACAGCCACCGGCAATCAGTAACCATAGAGGTCTCAAGGACCTCTATGGTTACCTTCCTGACACATCGCCGACCCCCGATCATGTGACGGGGGTCGGCGATGCGCTCATATCCGGCCGCACGGCCGGATGCGGTAGTTAAATGCCGCTGTCTGAGTTTGACAGCGGCATTTAACTAGTTAATAGCGGCGGGTGATCGCGATTTCACCCGCCGCTATTGCGCGCACATGTCAGCTGTAAAAAACAGCTGACATGTCGCGACTTTGATGTGCGCTCACCGCCGGAGCGCACATCAAAGCGGGGGTCCCGACATGTGACGTACTATACCGTCACATGTCGGGAAGGGGTTAAGCAAAGTTTTGAATTTTTTTTCACCACTTGGATAAAAAATAACCTAGACATGTTGGGTATCTATGAACTCGTAATGACCTAGAGAATCACAATGGCAGGTTAGTTTTAGCATTTAGTGAATCTAGCAAAAAAGCCAAACAAAAAACAAGTGTGGGATTGCACTTTTTTGGAAATTTCACCCGACTTGGAATTTTTTTCCCGTTTTCTAGTAAAAGACATGGTAAAACCAATGGTGTCGTTCAAAAGTACAACTCGTCCCGCAAAAAATAAGCCCTCTCATGACAATATTGATGGAAAAATAAAAAAGTTACGGCTCTGGGAAGGAGGGAAGTGAAAAACGAAAATGCAAAAACTTGAAGGGGTTAATCAGTGCTGTGTGTTATTTGTTTTCAAAGTCTGTTCTTTTTTTATTTGTACAAATAATGCCACCCGCTTGTAGCTTATCATAACATGTTTTCAATGATATTAGCCGACCTGTAGGGTTTCCAAGGGTGAGCCGCTGCTGAGTGAGGGCGCCATTTCCGCTGTACAGAAGGGTGCCAACCCCCACAGCTAGGCAGGATTTTCCATCAGTAAGGAACAGTATAGTGAGGTACTATATGTTTACAAGCACTATTGCACTTTGTCTTTGTGTTTTTCACCCTGTCACATCTATTTATTATTGTCATCTGCCATTCAACATCCTTTATCGGCAATCCCTATATTTTTTCAATTTTTTTCTGTGGTGTGTAAATGATGGACCATTTGAGACACCAGGTGAGGGTGCACACACGAGATTTAGGGACAGCCACCGAAGAGCAGGGGCGCCAATCTTGTATTGTGTGTTAGGGTGCCAACCTCTGCTGACAGGCAGTGTGTATCAGGCTACAGTGGTAGGGTTATTTAGTCAGTACGGTTGTGTGTTATGTTGATTGTGGTTGTTTCATGGTTTTAAAATAACAAATAAAAGGATAATTTTATCTTCAATATCATTCAGTTAAAAGTTGCAGTCATAAGCTGGCGGCGTGGGATCGGCACAGCTGAAGATGGCAGCTAGTAAGTATAATGCTACGGTGAGAGAACTTAAATTGGTTGCACCTCTCTAACGGTGAATTTAAAAAAAACAGCTGGAGTGGTGCTTTAAACATGCTTAAAAATCATTGTTCTTGGCAGCACATCATCCTGTGTAAACAGTACACGTGCATGCGAGAACACTGAGAGATTATTCACACTAAATGATCTACTACTGTACTATGGAAGAGAGGTCTGCCTGTCTAAACAGGCTATTCAACAGCAGCGGATATGCAATATTACGCGATCAGTGGTTGTTAAATGGCCTCAGATCATGTAATGTAAATTCATCTTAAGTTTACACCTCCTATTATTTCGTTTTTAAGATTTTCGCCAAAATTTGTTGGATTTTTGGTCTCACAGTCCCACACATTAGAGCATGCTCCTTGTGTGACCAGGTGCAGAAAGCATCTAGAGCACTTAGTAAATATGATGTGAGTCACACATAAAAGAGAGGATTTTTTATGAGAATTGCACCAGAAATCTGGCACATTTTGATTCCTAAATCTCCCCTAATATTGTTTTTAATTTTCATCGCTACTGCAAAGAATCTCAACTTCGATGGTAATCTAGAAGTAAATTTTACAATACAATCTTAAAGAGTTATTCCCAACCTTGAAAGCATAGGTGATAACTTGCTGATCAGTAGGGGTCCTACCAAACTTGAGAAAGGGCTCTGAAATTCCCATGCAGACCTCCAATCCATTGTTTTTGGGACTGTCATAGCTCAACAGATGCATGCTTGCATACACAGATGGTAAAAGACACATATATATGTAAATAGATATCAGTAAATTGTAACACTCCTACATTATTTTCGACAAATAAAATTCAAACACTTCTAGAATCTGTATTTTAATAACAAACAATTGAAAGCCTTCCTCTGATCGGGAGGGGTAATCACTGATTAAACGAACGGATTCTGAGAAGTGGGCACTCTAGGAATGTGCTAAACACAGAGGTTCTCTGTAAGTATATCCCTTTGGTGTCCCAATCAAAATAATTAGCAAGGATCACCAAGGCCTTCTAATAAAAAGCTTGTTTCAAAGTGTTCCACCCATTGGTTTCATTATTAGGGATGATTATGCATGTTTTGCTAATCCAATAGTCATCCACAAGATCTATAAAGATGAAAAACATACCAATACGACACTAAACCCTTCATTATTCTAATATATGTATAGGAGATTGCTCTCTCATGCTCCCTCCCATTCCAAAGCCTTTTTTTTGTCATTCTTTTGGGCTTCGTGCACCAGTCGAGGCATCAAATCCATGGCAGCGCACTTAAACAGCTGCAGGAAATTTGTTTTACAAGGCTGGTTTTAACTGAACTACCTGCTGTGCACCACATTGCTATTGTTTGTGAATTGAATGATGGGAAAGGCAAGTCTGTGATTTCATTTGTTCAGACCGATTAGTCACACGTTGCATACAGTATCATTTGCTTGTCACTTAATGGCTGTCCAGCCTGCCTGAATCATTAGCGCTGCCGAGTAATGAAAGCAAGACAGAGGCATAATGATGAGATGAAGGAAGCGGGGTGCTGTTTTACCTAAAAGAAATGGTGTGTGGAGATCCAGTGCAGCTGCAGGTGTTCCGATGACAATGTGGGAAGCAGTTAGCTTCCAATTTAGCAGAAAATTAAGAACGAAAAAACTGTTATTTGTGAGAGAAGATACTCATCGCGGGCAATCATCCGTTCCCTGTACGCACAAGATGAGCATTCAGCTGTCTTTGTCGTGACTTAAAACAATTGGTATTTTGGGCTGCATTCAACACCAGATTGGTGCTTATTATCTGCAGTTTATTCTTTCTTTTGATATTTTGTCTCTCCCCCCCCATTCCCGAAGCCCCTCCTTTCCTTTATTTTTTATGGTTAATTTACTTGCTTGAATGTAAAGTCATTTATGCTGAAATATTTGGATGGTATCTCTTCTGTTATGAGATCAGTTGTGCGCATTTTAGCCAGAGATAGTATTGTGTTTTACCGCTTTTAGAACAAAGAAGATTGGCAAAATCCAAATACCTCTGGAGGGGGCGAGAAATAATTAACGTTTTAACTCTCTTTATAAACCACAGTCGGTTCATGATGCATCTCAGTTAAAAAAAAACACTAAAGGCACTAAATCTGCACATTCACAAAATATATTTAATTATCATGCTGTGAAGATGCAGCATCAACGAAGTATATGGAAATGTAATGAATGATGCGTGCACTAAATGTAAAAAGTTTGTAAAACCTTGGAATAACTTTTTGTTTTGCCTGTTATTACAAATAATCTAAGAGGGACTAATTCTAGGCTATAGGGACTAGAGGGACTATAGGATTAGTAGTCTAAGAGGGAATGTGGAGAGTGCCAAGCGAGGCCTCTGACCTAACCAAAACAGACTTCCTGCTTTGCACTGATGAGGAGCAAACACCCCAAAACACGTGACTGCAAATGGAATGTCTGGTTTGACTTTTTATCCTAAGTCATGCAGCAAAGCTCATTAAAGGGTCAATATTGATTTTTAGAATTGCTAGCCCCAATAGTTGGCACTAGAATTCTAGTCCTCTTCCTCTATGTAGAGGACATTTGCATATACAATTAGCTGGCTACACTACTTTACAGAGACTGAAGCCTGAATGATGAAGTCGATATTTATAGGACTTCCAATATTCATCTCATCTTCCAAACCCATGGGTTTGACTGGTGCAATGCCAACACTGGGGCCCACTTCTGGCTTACGAGCATCCTCTATTACATGTTCTTCTGATGATCCTTTTAGCACGCAGTAGGGGATTAAATGGCTTAGAGGGTGACCTGCAATTCTGATAATGATGGAAAGGTGATCACGAAGCTTATGAACACACTTCTTTGCTCACTTTCCAATATACGGTACTACTCTTGGTCACAAATTTGCTGCTTCCATGCAAAGTGCTATAAATAAAAATAAGATTATTTTTGTATAAATGTGGTGTAATTATTTGGAAAGGCAGTCTAAAACAAAGTACTTACCAAAAATGAAGCAGTGATACAGTGTGGGGACCTTTCCTTAAAGTCATGGGAGTGGATGTGAATCACAACAGTCGAACAGACTATGGTGTGAAAACAGTATGGAAACACAACACTGTTAACCCATGTCAAAAATTGTATTGCTTATTTTTAGATGCAAAATTCCTGATCTCTAGAAGCTTGACACCAAAAACGGTACCATTTACTTTATTTCTTTCCCCCTTATTTGGCTGACCTTTTTGGTAATTGCATAACTATAAAATTATCGAAAGAGTGGTGGTGCATAAGCATGTTGGGTTTACAATAACTGCTTATTTAGGATTGACGTTTCTCCTTATGGAGAGTGACATACCAGCTGGCTTGTCAAGGTAAGGAGGCTTATTCGCCATGCAATGCTCCTCTGGGAATTTAAATATGCAAATTGCCTCTGCTGAAAAAAAGAGGACTTAACTCTATAGCGCCACCTATTGGAAGTAGCGATCCTACAAGTCACAATCAACCCTTTAACGAGTCGTGCAATATGACTTATCCTAAGTCATATTGCACGACTCGTTAAAGGGTTGATTGTGACTTGTAGGATCGCTACTTCCAACAGGTGGCGCTATAGAGTTAAGTCCTCTTTTTTTCAGCAGAGGCAATTTGCATATTTAGGATTGTGCATTGATGCAAAGTTTAACCCTCATATTTTTATTTTTTTTTTCAAATCAAAAGCACAAATGATTGCTAATTGGAGGAAGGGAAACATTTCGTACGTGCCAGAATCCATTCCTTCTTTAGATTTAAAGGGTATACAGGAAATGATGGTGGCACTCGAAGCATTATACGTACCTCTGTATAATCTGAATGAAGATTAGTTGTATCATTTGTTTATTTAGAAACTTATAAAATTCTTATACTTATGAAATTTACTCAGAGTGGATTTTTTGAGCCTGGTATAAAGTCATCTTTACGATTTAGGTTCTGATAACATATGCGCTGTGACTTTGGTGCATTTCATTCCAGCATCTGCATGGGCAAACGCTAATGTAGCTATGTCACTAACCTGGTAGCATAAAAAGCTTAAAAGGGGTCGTTCGAAAGCAAAGATGATTTTAATACTAAATGTCTATTTAATTAAAGGGGTTTTCCTATGAACAAAGTTAATTTTAATCAACATTTTAATCAATAGATCTTGGAATAATAATATTTTCCACAATTGGATGTGTTTAAAAAATGTTCCTGTGCTGAGATAATCTTATAAATGTGCCCCTGCTATGTACTGTGTAATGGCTGTGTCTGACCGTGCAGGAACATGGTCTGATCATACCACAGTTCCTGGGCAGGGGAGGAGGCAAAAGAGAGTATACAGACAGGACAGCTTGGGATCACAGCTGATTCTTTCTTGGAGGTAAAACATTTCTTAAAAACAGGCAGTGAAATATTTTGCTTCACAAAAAGAATAAGCTGCGATCCCAAGCTGTAATAATGTCTGTATACCCTTTGGTTCCTCCCCTGCCCAGCAGGTGTGGTATGTTCAGACAATGATCCAGCACGGTCAGACACATCTATTACACAGTAGATAGCAGGGGCACATTTATAAGATAATCTCAGCACAAAAACACTTTTCTATCACATCCAATTGTGGCACTTTCTAATCTATTATTCTAAGATTTATTATTTAAAATGTATTTTATTTATGGGAAAATATGTGAAAATCCCTTTAACGTAATAATCAAATCCATTTTCTAATAAAATTTAACAAAAAAATTCTTTCCATTCCCTCTATATTCCATCTTCCTGCTTTTTTTTCTTTTTATATTTCTGTTCTGATAATATTTTATTTGAGAATCCTCAATGCATACTGAGATATTCAAACGGGATGTCATCAGTCACTGCTGCAGCTGCTTTATCCATCCTGAAACAAAATTTCATCAATGACATCTGTTTCAGAGACTGCATTGATCTCGGTTCTCCCCAAACCCCATGTTCTCTCCTTTTCTATGCGCACTGACAGTTTGCTCTTTTGCTGGCTTGTACCTTCTGATTAGACCCAGCGAGGAAGCGAACTGTCACTGCGCATTCAAAGACATATAGCACTGGGAGCAGGAAGCTTATACTCAACATGTATCGGACTTGACAAACGACACGTACTCAGTAGAGTAGGGACTAGTCCAGCCCCTGAAACGAATGTCACTGATAATGCTTTGTTTCAGTGTAAGGAAAACAGCTCCAGCCCCTGATAACGTCCCATTTCAGTACACAAAGTACCCTAGCTGACAATATGCAAAATGTACAATGCTATAATGTGTTTGCATATGTTATTATAAGGGGTAAATGCTGACTGTACGGATATATCCAGCATTACCTCTAGTTTAGAAACTTTACACCTATATGAACTCTTATTCAGCTATTTTACTGCACAAATGACAGATGTACATTGACTTACTGGACACAGTTTTATATTACAAATCAGATAGTATCTTGTGTTCATGTCACTTACCCAGCCAGCCAAGGCCTTGCCTTTCACTCACCAGCTGCTCTGTGGAAGCACTGAGCTACAATTCGTAATGCATTTCCTTTAATAGTCGCTATCTTTTGTTCTGCCAATTCTGTGCATAATATCTTTATTTTTTCCTATTTGTTTGTTATCCCCTGGATGGCCATCAGTATTTGCTTCATTAAACTTCTCTTCTGGTTGATCGGTAAAGGATGATTCGCGGTGAAGTTGGCATTAGACAGATCCTGTTTCATAAAGCACAAGTCATTGGTATTTAAGTTATGAGCACATTTATGGCCCCCATTTAATTGGTTTAGATGCATACATTCTGCAATTCTTTTATATTTTGGTATACAGTACAACAAAGCGCTCATTACCAAAGTTCATTCCCAGGCTTCCAAATGTGCATCAATTTGCACTGTGACTAACAAGCATGCATATCAGTTCAGAAGTCCTGGCTAAATGTTTTTCTCATTAGCCAGAACTAAATAACTGTCGGCAAACTATGTGCAGAGGCAATAATCTATATTTAATTACAGCAACCTGCACACAGTTCACAGCTTTTCAGTTGCTTACTGATATACATCATTACTTTACACAGACAACGCTATTAAAGAGCCAGTAAAATAAAGGAAAATAAAATAGGAAAACGTCAAAGCACACAAACATGCAAGTATGTAAAAATCAGAAATCACAATACTCTTCTTGTTACAGTGCTGTGCAAATTAATTTGGACAAAGCAAAAAAATAAAAAGTTATAATGCACTGTTACATATTAATTCTGAAAATTACCTTTTTCCACTGGCTAGTTGACCAAGATTTATTTATTATATATTAAAACTGGTTTGAATCACTGACTGGTAACCAACTTACCATTTTACTTAAAAAATGCTTTGTCCCAATTAATTTGCACATCACTGTATCTCAGTTTGTAGACATTTTAGGCATAGAAAGATTCCATGTAATGGGTTCAAAGTGTTGCCGTTGGTTTGTTATTGCAGATGAGGCATTGCTTACTTATTATTTTCTTGTATTACAAAAGTATATTGTTTTTTCTTTAGATTCACTTGAGGATTCAAGAAGGTCTCACCATCAAGTGTAGACGCACTTAAAAAAAACTGTCAACGTCCCGATATGCCTATTTTAGGTGTTACTTGTGTTCTTCATGAAATATCAATTTAGAAAAGTGATCCAGACTTGTTAACTATGTGAAACTATTTTGGACAAGGAAATATCCTCTACAGCAGGGGTCCCCAACCTGTAGCTCGGGAGCCACATGTGGCTCGCGGCCCCATGAATTGTGGCTCGCAATTGTCTACCAGCTTGATGCATTAGGTCGAGGTCTAGCAAACAGGTATGAAGACCGCATCTCAAAATGGTGAATTTTGTGAGTAGCCCTGCACAGAATTGCAGATATGGATGCACATTTACTGGTCTTAGGGGTTTAGAGATGTTTTAGGTATGATACGCTGGAGGTTTGTACTACCTGTTAGAGGAGGTGCTCAAAGCTGGATGTGACAGTGTGTTGGGAGAATACTGAATGGGGGTATTGTGGGAACCCCTGGATCTCAGTGTACTGCTCTGGAGTGATTTCTGTGGAAAAGCTTTGGTTATCATTATACCTGTAATGGGGGCTTTGGTTGACACTAAGTTGGAGGGGGTGGGAGCTGGATGTGGCTCGCGACCCTCTCTCAGTGCTGAATGTGGCTCTCAAGGTCAGAAAGGTTGGGGACCACTGCTCTACAGAGAGGAAGAGAATTGGAACTCTAATGCCACCTATCAGGGAAAGCAATCCTAAATGACATTATCGACCCTTAAATAAGCCTTGCCACATGACTTAGGATAAAAAGCCAAATTAGACACTTCATTTACAGACAAGTGTTAAGGGGTGTTTGCCCCTCCTCAGTGCAAAACAAGCGGTTGGATTTGGCTGGGTGAAAGGCCTCTGATATGGAGTCAAATAGGGAATTTTTCTCCCAATGAAGAATGCCAAACCTCGCTAAAGTGTCAATATTGACTTCTAGCACTGCTACCACCAGTAAGTGGCACTAGAGCTCTAATTCTCTTTCTTCCTGAAGAAGATATTTGCATATTTAAATTCCCAGAGAAGCTTTGCATCGACTATAAGGGTATGTGCACACGTCAGGATTTCTTGCAGAAATTTCCTGAAGAAAACCGGAAATTTTCTGCAAGAAATCCGCATTTTTTTCTTTGCGTTTTTTCCCCGTTTTTTTCGCGTTTTTTTTTTAGCATTTTGCAAGCTTAATTAACTTGCAGAATGCTAAAGTTTTTCAAGCGATCTGTAGCATCGCTTGGAAAACTGACTGACAGGTTGGTCACACTTGTCAAACATAGTGTTTGACAAGTGTGACCAACTTTTTACTATAGATGCTGCTTATGCAGCATATATAGTAAAAGATAGAATGTTTAAAAATAAAAAATAAAATAAAAAAATGGTTATACTCACCCTCTGCAGACAGCCGATATCCTCAGCGGCGTCCGTTCCTATAGATGGTGTGGTTCAGGACCTTCGATGACGTCGCGGTCACGTGAGCGGTCACATGACCGGTCTCGCGACCAATCACAAGACAGCGACGTCATCGCAGGTCCTGAACCACACCATCTATAGGAACCGAAGCGGCAGCATGCAGCGGTGAGAGGCGGGAACACTCCGGGGGCCATCGAAGGTGAGTATATGACTATTTTTTAATTCTTTTTTTTTGACCAATTATACGGTGCCCAGTCCGTGGAGGAGAGTCTCCTCTCCTCCACCCTGGGTACCAACCGCATATAATCTGCTTACTTCCCGCATGGTGTGCACAGCCCTGTGCTGGAAGTAAGCAGATCAATGCACTCCTACGTGTGCGGAATCCCCGCAATTCCGCATTTTTAATGAACATGTTGCTTTTTTTTCTGCGATGCGATTTTTTCGTGGAAAAAAATGCAACATTTGCACAAAAAATGCGGAATACACTGTAAATAATAGGAGGCATATGTTAGCGTTTTTTTGCGTTTTTATCACGTTTTTATAGCGAAAAAACGCGAAAAATACTGAACGTGTGCACATGGCCTAAGTCTCCTTACGCCAGCTTGGCACTCTCCACAAGGAGAAACGTTCCACCTTATATTTACTAGTCAGAGATGTGCCCCTACACAGTCTGGTATTGTCCAATCAGTGCTGCCAGTATTAGGCTCTTCAGAGACCCTTAAACAAACAGGATAATAACTACCGGTATTTTGGCATCATTATTCACACAGATCATGCTATTTTTACATTCTACCACACCAAATGTGAATTAACTCTATAATTAGTTACTGGTTCAAAAGCAGCTACAAATAAGGTTGACTACCAATGGACCTTGTGGCCCAATAAAGTGTCAGAATTGGTCACAGAGAACAGAAACAAATTACCGACAAGTTTGAGTACATTATACAATGGCCAATGCTGGCGGCAAATAATACAAATAAGAATCCTACAAATTGTGTCTAAAACGCCTAAAGGTAATCTACAGTATATGAAATAAATACTTATATACTGAAACAGGGAGTAATTGATGGAAATAGAGGGTGGGGAGCAGAATAGTTACTTGCAGCTGCAGACTGCTATGTTACAGGTCAATAATCGCTTTTCTAAATAACTTTCATTAGCTATATTCCTCTTCATAGCAGAACAGACCGGCTGTGATCAGTGCAGTTCCTAGGCTCACATTTCCAGTGCTTGCACAGTATTTTCTAAAACACTGGAGATGAAAACCTAGGAGACAGCATATTCCAAACAAACTATACCGATAGCTGTATAAAATACAGTATACGTCTGCTCTCAATAGGACACAAATGCCATACAACTGCAGCTGCAATGAAAAGAATATGCAGAAAGCCTCCTCGGAGAAAACGAGGACAGGAATTATAGCGCCATCTATAGGATACGGCACTCCTAAAAGTCAATATCGACCCTGTAACAAGCCTTGCAACATGACTTTGAATAAGACACCAAAGATTTTAATCCTAAATGTCTATATAAAATAGTAATAAAAAATATAGTTTGTCTAATATACTTAAATTAAAAAGTCTCTATTGTTCCTCTCTACTCTCTTCAACTGCTTTATTTTTTTAACCTACTTCTGGTTTAATGCCATTTTGTTTGAGGATCCCCAGTGCATGTGGTGACACGCAAATGAGATGACCCAACCACCCTGAATTGAAGCGTCATCAGTGAGGTATGTTTCAGGGGCTGGCTAAACCCAGCAATGCTTGGACTCGCCCTCAGGGGAACAGGTGAATCTCCTGGTGGGCCCCAGTGCAGGAGAAAGTCACTTGCCCCCCAGCATGAGCAATAGTTGGCCCAATACATTTGATTAAGCATCTCATCATTCATTTAACAAACTACCTAGTTTACTATTATATAGAAGCAGAGATACATTTGTAAAGAGTAATTCATTTGTATATAGCTAAACAGTGGGTCAATATTACTGGTGGGCCATTGCCACCCCACTCAGACACTGGTCCCAGACTTAATGAGCATGCATCGTTTGTCAATTTCGACGTATGCTCGGTACAAGCTCCTTTTGTCACTGAGATATTACTTTCAATGCAGAGTGACAGTGCGCTCCCTTGCTGGCTCCGATGAGAAGTGCCATTAGCCGTCATGAGAGCGCACTATCAGTGTGCATTGTAAGGAGAGAACGTGGCAAGCAGAAACCAGTCCCACCTACTAACGAGAGTGACGGTGAGGCTGGTCAGTGCTTTTCCTATCGCAGAGTGACAAAGGAGCTTTCATTGAGCATACATCAGAATTGACAACCAACGCAAGTTCAACAGAGCAGGGACTAGTCCGACCCCGAAAACGGATATCACTGATGATGATTCTCAAAGAAAATGTCATGAAACCATAAGTAGATGAAAAAAAATAAAGCAGTTAGCGAGAGTAAAGAGGGGATGATAGGGACGTTTTAATTAAAGTTTATTAGAAAAGAGAATAGATTTTACATTAGTTAGTTTCGGACCACCCCTTTAATTAGCAGACACAAATTTCAAGATGTTTGCAAATCTGGAGTTCTGATTGCCATGTCAGAAGCTTTTTATCCAGCCAAATCAGACCTTCTGTTTTTTACTTTTGAGGGGGTAAACACTCCGAAACATGTGTCTGCAAATGGAGTGTCTGGTTTGGCTTCGGGGTCTAAAGGTACCTTCACACGAAACGACATTATAACGATATCGCTAGCGATCCGTGACGTTGCAGCGTCCTCGCTAGCGATATCGTTTCGTTTGACACGCAGCAGCGATCAGGATCCTGCTGTGATGTCGCTGGTCGCTGAATAAAGTCCAGAACTTTATTTGGTCGTCCGATCGCTGTGTATCGTTGTGTTTGAAAGCAAAAGCAACGATACCAGCGATATTTTACACTGGTAACCAGGGTAAACATCGGGTAACTAAGCGCGGGGCCGCGCTTAGTAACCCGATGTTTACCCTGGTTACTAGCGTAAAATGTAAAAAAAACAAACAGTACATGCTCACATTGCGTCCCCTGCAGTCTGCTTCCTCCTCTGACTCAGCGCCGCAAAGTGAAAGTGAAAGCAGCACAGCGGTGACGTCACCGCTCTGCTCTCACTGTACGGCGCTCAGTCAGTCAGGAAGTGGACGCAGGGGGATGTGAATGTAAGTATGTGCTGTTTGTTTTTTTTAGATTTTACGCTGGTAACCAGGGTAAACATCGGGTTACTAAGCGCGGCCCTGCGCTTAGTTACCCGATGTTTACCCTGGTTACCAGGGGACCTCGGCATAGTTGATCGCTGGAGAGCGGTCTGTGTGACAGCTCTCCAGCGACCAAACAGCGACGCTGCAGCGATCGACATCGTTGTCGCTATCGCTGCAGCGTCGCTTCGTGTGAAGGTACCTTAAGAGTGTACTTGTGACTTGTAGGATCGCTACTTCCAACAGGTGGCACTATAGAGTTAAGTCCTCTTTTTCTCAGAAGAGGCAATTTGCTGGTTTGGCTTCTTATTTTAAGTCACGTTGAAAGGCTCGTTAAAGGGTCGATATTGACTTTTAAGATTGCTACTATACATGCAATAGGTGGCGCTAGAATTCTAGACCTCTTTCTCTGTGAAGAGGATATTTGCATATTTAAATTCCCAGAGAAGCATTGAATGGCTTATAAATCTCCTTATACTGGCATATCGCTATCTACAAGGCGAAACCCTATGAAAAAAAATTAATGTACAAATATGAACCAGTGTAAGGCTCAATGCAAACATGGAAAAGGCTGTAAGATCAGAACTAACACAGAAGTGAACTTTGATTACAAACATTTACAGAGACACTTGTCCTCTCATGTTGCTGGCAGCTCTGCTTCAGAGTTGTACCTGGTTATAACCAACACAGTACAGCAGAGTGGAATCTTGTGTCTTTACAAACCCAACAAGCGCAGTAGCTGTTGTCCTCTCACAGTGCTGTAATCGCAGCTGCACTGCCTTTCCCACCCCAATGGCTACCTGTCAACTGGAAGCTGAAGCATTGTGGGAACATAACTTCAGCTGCAAATGTGTTTGGAATGAGACAGAGTTCACTTCTGCTGTACTGTGTTAGCTCTGCTGGTCTATGTTAGCTCTGATCTCACTGCAGAGCTGTGTGTAATTATGAAAGTATTACATGTCTCCTACTGGTAATGCCCCCTTTAATTTAAAATAAGGTGTAGGGGCTAGATGAAGATGTTGTGTCAAGAATGAGTTAGTGTGAATAGTGTCATATGATAATGTCTTATGTTATATGCTTGATAAAGAGTGTTGCATTTTATCCTTATATCTGGTTTGTGTCTCGGTTCTTCTGGAAGCTCTGCCTCAGGTCCATTCCCAGGATTGGGGAGGTCTGTCCATGAGGGGAACATTACAAAACATAGGGATATAGTTTGCACCACACAGTATACAGGTAACAGCTTGGGATTAGCTCACTAGTTAGGGTTAGATCAGTTATTAAGGAAAGCACTTCCCGCTTTAGTCAGAGTGAAGTTTAGGAGCGAGTCAAATTCAGAGCCATGTGTGTGAGTGCGGATCAAAGGAAGAACTAGATAGTGACAGCATTCTTCAGGTTCCAAGACAGCGGCTGCACCAGAGGTGAAAGAGTCCTGTCAATACCAAGTCTCCAAACAGTATGAGGACACATTCAGCTTGGTGAGAAGCCTGGGGCCCGGAAAAGGTATTGAGTGCCCTATCTCTGTTTCCCCTGTGAGGAATATGTCGGCTTGGTCTAAGTGAAAGGGAAGGATGGTGGGCCTCAGGGAAGCTGTTATGCCAGATAGAAGGTCCCTGAGAGCAGAGGCTTATTGGATCCCACGAGCCAGAAGTTTGGGCCCGACTTTACTAGAAAGTTGGACCCCTTCAGGGACATTACGTTTACTTCTGAAGGTTCTGTTACCAGATTATATTTAGACATATCACCAATCTGGGGATGACCAGTGTTTCATTAAATAAAAAGGACAGCCCCGGATTGGTGGTAGTTAATCTTTAAATTCATATTTATGACAGCACTAGCCATTTAAAATGTCACATTAAGGTTTACTGGATAACGCGTTGAGTGTTGAGTTAACATTTGCTACATCTGCTCATCACTAAATCCTAATTCTGTACTAAACAATCTTTCCATAATCTAACAGGAATAAAATACCTTTCACTTGTCAGATGTTGTCACTGTGTGATGCTGCTGACAGTGTAGTGTTAACTACGCTGACGCCCATTTACAGTACTGGATTTAATTTCTGCATGGTAGAGGGTTGTGGAGGATATCTAGAATGGCCTTTTTCAGATAAACTGCCTTGAGTTAACAGTGATAGTCTGATTACTGTCACGTAGTCCGAACTGGTCATTAACTTCCACTGAGATGTTTGACCAGAGTAATGGTGACATAGTTCAAAGGCAACAATTCTGGCAGCTAGGCATGGAAGTCTCTCAGTCGCTTGGTGCTGACTGCAGTGAAGATTTTATTGTCAGATGTAATAGATGGGGGTCCATAGGACATCAATTTTCAACCTCATGGTGCACTTTCTGGGCAGCTGGCGGTGTATGACGGCCAACATCTACATTCCTGAGCATTCGGTCTACCCCAATTGTGCCCAACTGTAGGCACAATAGCTGCTCAAACATTGTTATGCTTAGTAAAATTTACCTATGAGTTCTTTAGGTGGCACTGTGAATATTTTTTGCTGAAGTCAAGGTAGACTATTCTTGGCTTTTAAATGATCGGTTACTTGAATATTCCATCTTGCTTTGTTTGTTTTTAAATCCACCATTCTGTCTCAAATATATATGGCCTTTGTATTCAATGCAAATTTTTATGGTCTTTACCACAGAGGAGTTGCTTACAGAATTCTCTGGGGACAAATCTTTAGGCTGCCCTGCATTATATCCCTTTGGTAGAGACTATAGAAAATAAAAAATGTCTATACCTCTGAAACTTCATAGCTGATAAAAAAAAATAACAATATAAACAGAAAGCAAAAGCATATTGCAGCACACCATAAGTGAGAAGATGTATGAAGACATTAAACACAGGGAAATTGAACTGCATTACTGCTATATGGAGTATACTGATAAAAATAAAGGTAATTACTGCATAAATTGCCCAATCAACTGGAACAAGGTGTTCCTTTCTTTGTCCTTTAAATTTTAACCCGGGAGAGGCATGATATTATGTTACAGTTCCATCAAAGAAGGGTACGCCTTGTCATGGTTGATGGGCTCTCATGAATTGGCCATTTTATGCGCTAGATATCTTCATTTTGATAAGTATATTGTATATAGCAGTAATGCCGTAGAAATTTAATGTATTCAATACCCCCCCCAAAAAAAAAACCCCAAAAAACAGGACAATCATAGGAGCAGTGGGAATAGTTGAAGAGAAAAAAATTGGTCACTTTTGACTTGGTGACAGGTCCTCTTTAAATATTACTTATCTGTGAATAAAAGTTGAACAATATTAAATTTCCAGCAAAATGATTTTCTCTACAATGCTTGGAAAGCCATAACATGTGACCAGCCAACTATAGGTGGTTTCCCAATAGCTATGTTACTTGATTTGACCAGAAATCAATAAATATGGGTGAAAAACATGCATAAATACTTAAGGAACGTACAAATTCCAGGAAGAATCTATCCTTAATTGAATTTAAAGGGAATCTGTCACCCCTTTGAAAACTAATAATATGGGCATGCAGGTTATAGACTGCGGAGAAAAGTGATCCCTGTGTGCCTCATATCAGATGCCTGACTTATAAATCATCTTTTATCCCTTTATGTAAAGGACCTCTTCCAGCCTCTGGGGTGGACATTGCCCGGAAGATAACTCTGCCTCCAGAGCTTATTTTACATGAACGGGAGTTACCTGTGTGATGGCCGCTCTCTGCTCTCCTGATCTCACTGCAGAGCTGTGTGTGATTGTACCTGACACATCAACAGGTTCCTCTCAGCTTCAGCTTTCATCTCACACAGAGAAGGTTGTAATAGTGTTGTAATCCAGCAGAGCTCAAAAGCTGCAAAAAATGTTTCTGTCTTCCGAGAAAAGTGGATTACACAATGCTGACACTCTGGTCAGAGTTTGATCAGAGTATCATTTACATAATTGTCCTGATTCTTTGGATGAGTGAATCTACAGCTGTGTGCACCTGCCTAATATCACTCAATATACTGTATGTTGGATATCTCTATAGAAGTCAAGATTCTCCTTATGCTTCACTCTTTAAAGAGGTTGTCTCGCTACCGGAATACCTGTCCAAACATCTCGTCCATCTCCATACGAGCTTCTGCTACAGTGGTTGTCTTTGTGCATATTGTGCAGTATATAGTTAAGGTCAATTGCGTATACTACTTATAAAGGTTGCCATTTGTTAAGGACATACAAAAAAAGCTAAATCACAAGGAGTTTTAATAGTCACAACCTTCATAACGGTGATTTGAAAATGCTCATGTGTTATCCAGCATTTTGTTAGCGCCCATTTTTCCAGTTGTCATTTGTTATTTTTTTTTCCCAACTATCTATGATACTTCCAAAAAATCAAAGACACCCCAGTATTTCCCCAATTACTGTGACAAACATGTCATGGCTGAAATTATTCTGTCATAAGCATGATTTTCAAAAGTAATGGTTCTACCTTTTCATCTCCCTACTGTATTAGTGAGAGGGAAAGAATACTCGAATGCTATTGAAATACAAAATAGCAGATAAACATGTTGTTCCCATACATCTATTCCGGCAGTCTAATGGAAGTGTAGAAAAGCATATGGCATTCACCTCCAACGTGTATATAGACTGAAACTCCACGTGTACCATCTAAACCATACAACGTGCAGAAATGGAAGATGCATCAATCTGCTACTTACAATAAGTACTAAAATATCTTTATTTAGGTTAAAGTAGCTAGTTTCCATTGAAGTTTTGGTGCTGGTAACCTCGGGGTAATCAATCAATGTGTTTTAGAACGTGCAGCTAAAAGTACCTGTGACTCACAATTCAACATTTCTTCAACTTGAAGTGTCTAAATTAATTGAGCAATTAGCCTCTCCACCGGCATTCTGAACTCTGCTCCCAAGACTCAAGATCAATATGTGTCATTTTTCCTTTGAAAATGCAACTCAAGGAACGTAATTTTAGCAGCAATCTGAAGGAAAGTGGTGAGTGACTTTTCTGTGTTACACAATAATACAGACATTCAATAAAAACTCTACTAAGTGCGGCGGCTAACAGCTTCAATGGTAGGAGAAGAAAAAAAAAACTTTTACCGGATTGTACACAGACGGAAAGGAGTGGAAAATCAGGATAAAATAAAATGTTTCAGATGACACCTATACAATAGCAAAATAATGTTAATTGTGATATTTATTGCTCTTCGATAATCACAAGATAACGTATAGTATTGAGTGTTTTCTCAAGATTAGGAGAAAAAAAAAGTTTGTGATCCTTTATGGCCTACCTGTATTAAGAATAAAGGTTTACAAGAATCTTAAAAATATAAAGAAACTTTATGTCTAATTGTATCTTACTTGCTGCCACTTCATAAAAGTAAAAATACACTCACAGCACAAGCGGCGAAACTTGTTTCCAGTATATCTACAGGATCAGATGAGACTTCCCTTTTCTTATATTCAAAGACATTGTGAAAAGAGGTCTCGAATGCAGGAATGATGGTATATGAGGACACCGTGCGTATGCAAAGCACCTTGTAGAGCTCATGTCAAAAGACATTGGAGTTGTTGCCATATTGTAGTAATGTCAGATACAGATGACAAAAGATATTTTATTCTATTGATATCTTCATTGACTAACCAGAAAATTAAATTTGCAAGATTTTGGACTACAGAGGACCCTTCATCAGGCGAGTTTACAAATGAATGAGACGATAGCTGAATATTTAAAGAGAACCTGTCACAAGGAATATGCATTCTAATCTGCAGGCACCATGTGATAGAGCTGGGGAAACAGAGTAGATTGATATATACAGTGGGTGAAATAAGTATTGGACACGTCACCAATTTTTTATGTAAATATATTTAGAAAGGTGCTGTTGACATGAACTTCTTACCAGATTCCGGTAACAACCCATTCAATCCACGCAGGCAAAGAAATCAAACCATAGATGTCCACAAATTAAGCTATGATAATAATGAGAAATGGCACACAGAAAAGTATGAAGCATGAAGAAAGAGCGGTGCAAAAAGCCATGGAAAGTCATGACACCAGTTGAACTTTACCAGTAATTTAGAAAGCAATCCTGCCACTTAGTGAAAACTAATATCAGCTGGTTCAACTGATGGCCTATAAAAAGGTGTCTCATTACCAAGGTGCCACACAAAAATAACATCTTATGATGGGTAAAGCCAGTGAGCTGTCTGAAGACCTTCGCAACCTTACTGTTGCAAAACATACAGATGGCATTGGTTACAGAAGAATTTCTAATCTACCGAAGGTTCCAGTGAGAAGTGTTGGGGTGATAATCCAGAAGTGGAAAGATCCTCATTTCACCATAAACCAGCCACAACCAAGTGCTCCCCGCAAGAATTCAGAGGAGTAAGTGAAAAGAATTATAATAATGAGAAATGACACAGGGAGAAAGTATTGAACCCACTTACTGAAATGATTCATATAAAAGCCTTTATTGGTGATAACAGCTTCAAGACGTACTTTTAGAAATATATTTACTTATAAAATTGGTAACATGTTCAATACTTATTAAACTCGCTGTAGGTTTGTGAGAAAATAATCAGTATAATCTATGATTTAATCATTTAATCCTTTGCTCTTTCTGGGATTTTGGGTTCATTTTGCTCTATGCCAGAAATCTCATTCCAGTACCTATATTGGATAGGATGATCTGTATCCACCAACTTCTTTTACTACATTATGACAGTCTTATTACTGAAAAGTCATTTAAATAGGGTTATTTAAATTTCCAAAATTGGTCAAATTGCAAAGTGCTTCTTAAAATTAGTAACATTGCATTTTATCTCTTAATAAAAATGTAATTTTATAATTTTATTTCTATAGTTTACTTCTTGCTGCCAAGTTAGGGGGCAGCTCACTGGCATTACCCTTCATGAGATGCTTCTTGTGTGGCACTTTTATAATGAGACACCCTTTTATAGGACATTAGCTGATATTATTTTTCACTAAGTGGCAAGATTGCTTTCTAATTACTGAAAGATTACAGCTGGTGTCATGACTTTCCATGGCTTTTTGCACCTCTCTTTCTTTATGTGTTCAATCCTTTTTTGTGTGTCAGTTCTCTTTATTATACATAACTTAATTTATGGACATCTGGGGTTTGATTTCTTTGCCTGTGTTGATTGTATGGATTGTTACCGACATCTGGTGAGAATTTCATGTAAATGGCACCTTTCTAAATATGTTTACTTAGAAAATTGGTTATTATAACTTGAGCACAATACTTATTTCATCCAGTGTATATAAATCGCATACACACTGTAAAATGGTGCAATCTTTGCAAAATGAAAATGCACCGTGGAAAAAAAATGCACCAAATTCTCATTGTACACTGCAAGATAATCATGAACAAGTATTAGAACTGCTCGTTTCATGCTTATCTTGCTGCTGATCACCCAATGAAGAAGCAAAATGCTTGTTCAGCAAGTCGAATGATCTTTTGTGCAGTACAAAAAATCATCGTTCTCGGAGGTGCATCGGCCTGTGTAAACAGGGACTCACACTGATGAGAGCTATTACAGCCTATAACAAGCAGAAAAACACATGTAACTATAGGATTGCAACATACTCAGTATTAGTGTTAACTATAAACGCATATCCCATAGTCAATTGGACTAGTAGAGACCCACTGAAGTCGATATGAAGAACACCACAGGAAAAAAATAGAGTGAACAAAGGTCCAAGGAAATTATAAAATACTAGATGGTGGCCCGATTCTAACGCATCGGGTATTCTAGAATATGTACGTATGTATGTATATAGCAGCCACATAGTATATAGCACAGGCCACGTAGTATATAGGAGGCATGTAGTATATAGCAGACAAATAGTACGTACCCTGTGCTATATACTATGTGGCTGCCATATACATACATACATATTGTAGAATACCCGATGCATAAATACAGGCCACGCAGTACATAACACAGCCCACGTACTATATTACACAGCCCACGCAGTATATAGCAGCCACGCAGTATATAACACAGGCGATGTAGTATATAACACAGGCCACGCAGCATATAACACAGGGCACGTAGTATATAGCACAGCCCACGCAGTATATAACACAGCCCACGCAGTATATGACACTGCCCATGTAGTATATAGCACAGCCCCCGCAGTATATTACACAGCCCACGTAGTATATAACACAGCCCACGAAGTATATAGCACAGCCCATGTAGTATATAAAACTGCCCATATAGTATATAGCACAGCCCCCGCAGTATATCACACAGCCCATGTAGTATATAACACTTCCCATGTAGTATATAGCACAGCCCTCACAGTATATCACACAGCCCATGCAGTATATCACACTACCCATGTAGTATATAACAGAGCCCCCGCAGTATATCACACAGCCCACGTAGTATATAGCACAGCCCACGTTGTATATAGCACAGCCCACGTTGTATGTAGCACAGCCCCCGCAGTATATCACACAGCCCACGTAGTATACAACACTGCCCATGTAGTATATAGCACAGCCCCCGCAGTATATCACACAGCCCACGCAGTATATCACACTGCCCATGTAGTATATAGCACAGCCCCCGCAGTATATCACACAGCCCACGCAGTATATCACACTGCCCATGTAGTATATAGCACAGCCACCGCAGTATATCACACAGCCCATGCAGTATATCACACTGCCCATGTAGTATATAGCAGAGCCCCCACAGTATATCACACAGCCCACGTAGTAAATCACACTGCCCATGTAGTATATAGCACAGCCCCCGCAGTATATCACACAGCCCACGCAGTATATCACACTGCCCATGTAGTATATAGCACAGCCCCCGCAGTATATCACACAGCCCACGCAGTATATCACACTGCCCATGTAGTATATAGCAGAGCCCCCGCAGTATATCACACAGCCCACGCAGTATATCACACTGCCCATGTAGTATATAGCACAGCCCCCGCAGTATATCACACAGCCCACGCAGTATATCACACTGCCCATGTAGTATATAGCACAGCCACCGCAGTATATCACACAGCCCATGCAGTATATCACACTGCCCATGTAGTATATAGCAGAGCCCCCACAGTATATCACACAGCCCACGTAGTAAATCACACTGCCCATGTAGTATATAGCACAGCCCCCGCAGTATATCACACATCCCACGCAGTATATCAAACACTGCCCACACAGTTTATCACACAGCCCACGCAGTATTTAGCAGTGTGGGCACCATATCCCTGTTAAAAAAAATAATTAAAATAAAAAATAGTTCTATACTCATCCACCGGGATCCACCGAAGCTCCGCTGAGCCGCACGGAGTATGGAGCGGGTGCCGGGCACTGACTGCGGGGAGTAAGGAGCGGCCATTTTGCCGCCAGACTGTGCCCGTCGCTGATTGGTCGTGGCCATTTTGCCGCAACCAATCAGCGACTTGGATTTCCATGACAGACAGAGGTCGCGACCAATGCATATCCGTGACAGACAGACAGAAGGACAGACGGAAGTGACCCTTAGACAATTATATAGTAGATCTTGCAACAAATATATTTATTAATACAAAAAGGTCAATTAACAAGAGACATAGCTAAAAAGTGACAGGCAATGCTGCACATACATAGGGAGGGCGGGAGATCGCATGTGCCCCTGTTGTGTACCACTAGGTATGTGATTTACATGTTGATACCAATGTACCATTATCTGGGCAGTTATATGTGTGGATTTATCCATTACTCTGGGGGTATCATGCTGTCTATTACCGCCTATGTATGTGCAGCATTGCCTGTCACTTTATAGCTATGTCTCTTGTTAATTGACCTTTTTGTATTAATAAATATATTTGTTGCAAGATATTTTATAATTTCCTTGGACCTTTGTTCACTGTATTTTTTCCTGTGGTGTTCTTCATATTACAGCCTATGCGCAGTGAGCGATCTAGTATAGATCGCTTAGTGCGCATTGTATACTTTGATCTGCCTGCGTAAACCGCCAAAGTTTAAAGTAAAAGTTTACTGACAGGCAGTCATATTGTGCCACCAGTCAGTCTGTGTAAATGAACTTCAAGAGATAGGTTGCTGCCAGGCAAGTGCTCCTGTGTATGGGAGAGATGGCCGAGATAGCTGCCAGTCGAACGATGGTTCAGCCAATTTTTCGTCTGCAGCTCTCTGAAGTTTATGTTAGATTTATTCAAACACTTGTTCGGCTGATATACAGGTGCTTCTCACAAAATGTAATATCATCAAAAAGTTAATTTATTTTAGTTCTTCAATACAAATAGTGAAACTCATATATTATATAGAGTCATTACAAACAGAGTGATCTATTTCAAGTGTTTATTTCTGTTAATGTTGATGATTATGGCTTACAGACAGTGAAAACCCAAAAGTCCCAGCACTAATAGAGGTGACTGACTGGTCTCTTCAAAAGTGATAGCATAAAGCTGAAAAAAATATACTTGGGCAGCAACTCATATGCAGAGAGGCAGGTAGAGAGACAAACATTGCTTCCTTCTCTCCTCCATAGCTGTCCTTCTTCTGCACTATTGATCTACAGGTCTGAGACAGAGACTACAGGGTGGGCAGATTGGGTACTTGGTCAATTCCCACATCTCAAAATGGCCCCCTACTTAAGCACAGCTCTTCAGCTGCACACCCAAGGAAACGAGTGGGCTTATATCCCTTGTTTTGCTTCTTTTTCATTTATTTGCTTGCTTAGTAAATTTCTTTCAGTCCTTTCAATATAATTCTTTATTTTATCTCATCCAAATATTATGCCTTTAATGAAAATACAAATGAATGAAGTCTTCAATAGATGAGAATAAAGAAATTTTGAATGTGTTGAATGTATATATTTTTTTTTTAACTCAAATACATTTTTATTAAGAATAACATTACAATTGACATGTTACATTCTTGTTTTCAGTACAAAGTTTTCCCCCCAAACGAACCCCGCAATCCCAACTTATCCCGCCCCCCATAAGACAGCCCACCTTGTTTAATAGCTCCACACTCAAATCTATAGGATGACTATCCCCTCAGTTAGGACCATAGGCCACTTGTTATGTTTTCACCAATTCAGGGTCTTGATTCACCTGGTCTCTATAACAAACCTATCCCATGGCAAGCCACAGAGACCACAGCTTATCGAATATTTCAATTTTCCCTCTTTTCTCATAAAACCCCTTTTCCAGTTTCAGGCCTTGCTTCACATATTGGAGGAATTCTCTTCTTGAAGGCGGCTCGTCCTTAATCCAATTTTGCGCTATTACCTTCCGGGTCATATACAGCAATCTGGCAATAGCTGTCTTCAGGTTGTTATCCACTCCAATCTCATCCACGCACCCCAACAAGCACACCATTGGGTCCCTTGGCACCGTGCATCTGTATGCTCCTTCCACACGACTCAAAACTACCAACCAAAAAGCAGCCAATCTCGGACACGTCCACATCATATGAAATATATCAGCATCTGTAGATTTACACCTCGGGCACTCAGAATCATCACGCAAGCCTGCCTTATATAACACCTTCGGAGATTTGTAAACTCTGTGTATAACATAAAGCTGTGACAGCCTATACGGTTCGCTCAGAGACAGCCGTGGAACCCACTCCAGCACCGACTCCCAAGTTTCATTCTCCATTGGGCCCAGATCCCTCTTCCACTTAGCTCTCGCCAGTATTGGAAACCTTCACAGGAAAGTGTGCAGCAAGTCTTTATAAAGAGTGGAAATAACCCCCCCAGTAGTCCCTTCACCACACACATACTCTAACACTATATCCCTTTGAATTCTGATGCCTCCGTCCCTATTCTGAGCTCCAAATGAATGTCTCATCCGCAAGTATTGATATTCCCCCGCAGGCCCGAGATCAAATTCCAGATGCAATTGGGAAAATTTCCCCAAAGCCCCCAGGGAGCCATCCTCCAGACATTGTACTGCTGGCCTTCTTTTTGTCACCTTTTCCATTAATTGCTGTACCGCCCCGGACGACCATTCATGCGCCCAGCCCTTTAAGTGCTGACTCTGGGCTGCAAGAAAATATACGTCAGGGTTAGGCAATGCCAAGCCCCCATCTTCCTTGGGTTGCTGAAGTGTCTCCAGTCTGATACGTGGATGTTGTCTCCCCCATACCAAATTCCTGAACAGGGAGTTAATCTGCCGAAATTTCCCACGCGGTATCCAAACTGGCACATTATGAAGAACATACAGAATCTTCGGCATCAAAATAATTTTGATAAGATTCACCCTGCCCACCACAGATAAATGCAGCTTAACCCAAGCATCCACTTTTGCCTTAAGAACACCTAAGATCGGAGTCAGATTCCTATGTATGTAATCCGTAACCGGCATAGATACCCATATCCCAAGATATTTAAATTGACTTACCACCTTCAGTCGCCCATCTTCCAGCGGCTCACTCCCCTCCTCCCCTACGTCATCCACTTTAAACAAAATAGACTTACTCCAGTTTATCGTCAGTCCTGACAGTGAGCCAAATATTTCAATAATCCCAATACCCCCCCCCCCAAGGAAGCAACAGGGTCAGCTAGAAACAGTAGAATATGTTGAATGCATATTTAATAAAAGGAACATGGTTGTGCACTTCAACCGCAGATATAATAGTGATAACATCAATTTCCTCCCTTGCTGTGTAAAAAGGGTAGAATAAATCAGGTTCAGTAAGAAGAACAGCACTCGAGTTAGGGATTTTCCCACAGAGCAAATTGTTTGGGCAAGTCACATGGTCACATGTAATTGTCTCTAAATCTGATGCCCCCCATTGTGGGTTTATTCTGAACCGAGACGGCTGAGCAGGCGAATGAACTGTGCAGGAAATGATTAGTTAAGCAACTATTATGCTCGGTTGTTGTTCGTTAACCAGCGTTCTTACCATTTAAATCACTCATCAAAGCCCTTCCATCCTCTAGCTTTCCGAAGCTTTATGAAGTGTGCAGTCAAAGACCCTCGCTCGCGATTTTGCATAAAACAGTTTTGCCTCGTGAATGATAAGCATTATATTGGCCTCAAAATTACAGGTAATTTATATTGAAACATAGAAAAAGACCAACCAGCAGCATGCCATTCCCAACTGATAAAGTGATTTGTGGCTTATATTGAAGTGGAACTGGCACAAGTTTTACTGTTCTCTTTGTGAATGTCACATTATTGGAACCTTTCAAGTATAACGATTTTCTACTGTATTAAGATGGTCAAGAATATGATTTCTGCTTGGTCATCAAAAGACATAATGCTTTTTGTCTACAATATGTCTAAAATACTCAAAACAATCTAAAACTGAACAAAGCATATAATAAAAAGTTTAGTGTACAATACGTAAAGAATCATGCTGAATTATCTGTGGTGACCAACCAAATGATACAGCTCATTTTGTATTTTGTTATATTATTATTTATTATAAAGTGCCATTAGTTCCAGAATTTGATACATATGAAGAGGATTTATACACATATAATACATAAAATATTGGTAAAATAAACAAAAGTGACAGACTAGTATAAAAGTGGTGAAGACCCTGTTCTCCCGTGTTTACAATCTACAAGGTTTAAATAAGGAAACAGTAGTTAGGGGGTTGGAACATCTCTTGTAGGAGTGAGGTGACAACAAGGTTATTGCAGGTGTTAGGCTTTCCTGGAGAGAGGGTTTTTTAGCATTATTGCCGAAAATAAAACAATTCTTCAAAACGCTGTTTTGATTCTTTTTATTCTTACAAAATTTACCATGTGGGTTGATTAAGTTTATCTTTTCATAGAGCCAACATTTCTGGGAGCGGTGATATCATATACCGTATATACTCGAGTATAAGCCAAGATTTTCAGCCCATTTTTTTAGGCTGAAAGTGCCCCTCTCGGCTTAAACTTGAGTCATTGTCCCAGGGGGTCGGCGGGGGAGGGGGAGCATCAGCTGTCTCATCATACTCACCCTCCCGGCGCAGTCTCTGCAAGTCCCTGCTTCTCAGATTGACGGCGCTGGCAGTTCTTCCTGTGTTCAGCGGTCACGTGGTACCGCTCATTAAAGTAATGAATATGGCTGCAACGCCACTCTCATAGGCGTGGAATGCATATTCATTACTTTAATGAGCAGTACCATGTGACCACTCAGCACTGGAAGGAGCTGCCGGCCCAGGACGACAGAGAAGCAGGGACGTGCCAGGAGCTGGTGAGTATGACGGGGGAGAGGGAGCCATGCTATATTCACCTGTCCCCGTTTCACCACAGCACTCTGTCTTCCACGTCCTCTGGCTGTGACGTTCAGGTCAAAGGGCGCAATGACATGTTTAGTGCATGCCTTCTGCTCGAATAGTCAAAGCCAGAGGACCCGGAAGACACAGCGGCACGCACGTGGAATGGGGACAGGTGAATATCACAAGTGCCGGGGGCCTGAGCCAGCGGTGACTCCCGCACCAGGCCCCCATAGCGCGCCGGAGTCCTCGCCTGCTCAGGCCCCCGGCACTCGGTGCCCAGCGATGAGAAGTGAGCATGTAATTTTTTTTTTCTTAATCGCAGCAACAGCAGCATATGGGGCATATTATGCTATGGAGCATCTTATGGGGCCATCAACCTTTATGGAGCAGCATGTGGGGAATATTATGCTATAGAGCATCTTATGGGGTCATCAACTTTTATGGAGCAGCATGTGGGGAATATTATGCTATGGAGCATCTTATGTGGCCATCAATCTTTATGGAGCAGCATATGGGGCATATTATGCTAGGGAGCATCTTATGGGGCCATCATTAACCTTTGTGCAGCATTATATGGGGCATATTTTAATATGGAGCATCTTATGGGGTCCATCATGAACTGTATGAAGCATTATATGGAGCTCCTGATTCAATATGGATATTCAAAACACTTAACCTACTGATGTCTCAATCAGTTTTACTTTTATTGGTATCTATTTTTATTTTTGAAATTTACCAGTAGCTGCTGCATTTCCCACCCTAGGCTTATGCTTGAGTCAATAAGTTTTCCCAGTTTTTTGTGGCAAAATTAGGGGTCTCGGCTTATACTCGGGTCGGCTTATACTCGAGTATATATGGTATATTTGTTTTTGTATTGTTTTAAATATTAGACAAAGATAACATAAGTAAACACAAAATGCAGTTTTTAAATTAATGTCCTTATTATTATTAAGGGAAAAATAAATCCAAACCTACAGGGCCCTGACTGTTTGCCCTCCTCTCCTTAAAACATAAATTAATTGTGATTTATCACATCTTTGGGAAGCGGAGTTCAAATTCCCTACCCACACCCAGGCCTGATTACCGCAACAGGTGTTCTCAATCAAGTAATCACTTAAATAGGACCTGCCTGACAAAGTAGAGTAGACCAAAAGATCCTCAATAGCGAAACATAATGCCGCAATCCAAATAAATTCTGGAACAAATGAGAAACAAAGTAATTGAGATGTAGCAGTCTGGAAAAGGTTATAAAGCCATTTCTTAAGCTTTGGGACTCCAGCAAACCACAGTGAGAGTCATTATCCGCAAATGCCAAAAACATGAAACAGTGGTGAACCTTCCCAGGAGTGGCCGGCCGACCAAAATTACCCCAAGTACACAGCGACGACTCATCCAAAAGGTCACAAAAGACCCCACAGCAAAATCCAAAGAACTGCAGGTCTCACTTGCCTCAGTTAAGGTCAGTGTTCATGATTCCACCATAAGAATAAAACTGCAAAAATGATCTGCATGGCAGAGTTCTAAGACAAAATTCACTGCTGAGCAATAAAAACATAAAGGCTTTTCTTAGTTTTGCCAGAAAACATCTTGATGATCCCCAAGACTTTTGGGAGAATATTCTCCGGACTGACGAGACAAAAGTTGAACTTTTTTGAAGGTGTATGTCCCATTATATCTGGTATAGAAGTAATACAGCATTTCAGAAAAGGAACATGATACCAACAGTAAAATATAGTGGTGGTAGTGTGATGTTCTTGGGCTGTTTTCCTACTTTAGGACTTGGAAGACTATGGTAAATGGAACCATGAATTCTGCTGTCTACCAAAAAATCCTGAAGGACAAGAGAATGTACAGCCATCTGTTCATGACCTCAGCTGAAGCGCACTTAAGTTATGCAGCAGGACAATTATCCAAAACACACCAAGTCCACCTTTGAATGGCTTAAGAAAAATAAACTTAGGACTTTGGAGTGGCCTGATCTATGTCCTGACTTTAATCCGATTTAGATGCTGTGGCATGATCTTAAAAATGCGACTCATGCTCGGAAAACCTCCAATATGACTGAATTACACAGTTCACAGCTATCTTTGGCAGGCAGAATTAACAAATCAACAGCAGATGAAGAATTGGTTTTATTAATTTTTCCTTGTGCGGTATAAGTGACTAGATAACTTGATTCTTCGGGTTGCGATTACAGCGATACGAGATATATATCAGCTTTTTATGTTTGGCTGCTGTCACACACTAAAAGACTCGTTTTTTTGCATGACCACCATATTTTGAGAGCTATAATTTTTCCATATTTCTGCAGATAGTGTTAGGGGTCGAGTTCCCGCCTCTGCACAGGGGGAATCTCAAGCCATCTCCGCTGCGGTCTCCCATTCTTCTCCTGCTGCAGTGGAGCCCGCTCAGTGGAGGTGTCGGTCCCAGCGTCTCGCTCAGTCTGACACTGTGCAAAGGGTTACTGCTGCCTCTCCAGCTTCTGCCAGTGTAGCCAGTACTGATCAGCAGCGAGCAGACGTCTTTGGGAATAAGTCCTTCTTTTCCCCTTCTAAGCATGCCCAGGGTAAGATCTCCCATTGGAGATCAAGGGTCACATGCCCAGGTACTGCAGCAACTCCTATTGGTCCTCTAGGAAGGTCCTGAAGTTGCTCAAGTTCTGTGGCAGCCTCCCATTGGTCCTTCTGGGAAGGTCCTGTAGTTGCTTCAGCTATAAAAGGTTTGCATGACCGCACAGCCATGCGCTAGTATCAATCTGTTATGTGCGTTGCGCCAGTGTGGTCTTGTGTGTATGTATTTAGGCCCCCAGCTGAAATAAGCCCCTAGAATACCGGCACCGGTGAGGAGTTTTGTGTGTGTGCAAGACCACTAACTGCTATCAGCTCAGCAGTTAGCTGTGTACTCCTGTCAGTCTAACAGGGCACAGTGCTTTCTTTTGTCGGCGATTCTGTGAAGTAACAGAGTTCACTTATACCGTCATATAGTGCCATTTGCTAGCAGCAGGTTCCTCCTGCACGGTGGACTCCGGGCTGCGAACGCACCAATAACTTCATCTATTTACTCGTGCATTCTGCTAGCCCTAACATACAGTTATAGTCGAAATTAGAAGTTTACATACACTATACAAAAAGACATATATGCATGTTTTTCTCAATATCTGACATGAAATCAGAATAAACTTTTCCCGTTTAAGGTCAATTAGGAATACTATAATTATTAATATTTGCAAAATGCCAGAATAATAAGAGAGATAGAGACTGTTTTAAGGCATTTTTATTACTTACTGCAAAGTCAAAAGTTTATATACACTAAGATTACTATGCCTTTAGACAATTCTGGACTGCCCATATGATGATGTGATGTGTTTGAAAGCTTCTGATTTTTCTGGCAACATATGAGTTAATTAAAGACACGCCTGTGGATGCATTTTAATGCACACCTGAAACACACTGCTTATTTGTTTTGCATCATGGGAAAGTCTCACAAAATCAGCCAAGATATCAGAAAGAGAATTGTGGACTTGCACAAGCCTGGCTCATTATTGGGTACAATTTAAAGATGCCTTGTTTATCTGTACATTTATACGCAAGTACAAACAAGATGGGAATGTCCAGCCATCATACCGCTCAGGAACTAGATGGGTTCTGTGTCCCAGAGATGAACGTGCTTTGGTCTGCCAAGGACAAAAGCAAAATACCTTGTGAAGATGATGGCGGAAGCTGGTAAGACTGTGTCAATATCCACAGTGAAACAAGTACTGTATCAACATGACCTGAAAGGCCACTCTGCCAGGAAGAAGCCATTACAAAAACAAGACTAATGTTTTCAAATGCACACAGATACAAATACCGTAATGTTTGGAGACATGTCCTGTGGTCTGATGAAGATAAAATTGAATTTTTGGGGCTTAATGATGTTTGGAGGAAAAAGGGAGAAGCTTGGAAGCACAAGAATACCATCCCAACTGTGAAACATGGGGGTGGCAGCATCATGTTGTGGGGTTGTTTTGCTGCAGGAGGGACTGGTGCATTTCACAAAGTAGATGGCATCATGAGAAAAGAAGATTATGTGGTTATACTAAAGAAACATTTCAAGACATCAGCCAGGAAGTTAAAGCTTGGGTAGAAATGGGTCTTCCAAATGCACGACGACCTGGAGCATACTGCCAAAATGGTAACAAAGTGGTTTAAGGATAACAAAGACAATGCTTTGGAGTAGCCATCACAAAGACCTGATATCAATCCTACTAAAAATTTATGAGCAAAGCTGAAAAGGCAGGTGCGAGCAAGATGACCTACAAACCTGAATCAGTTACACCAGTTTTGTCAGGAGCAATGGGCCCAAATTCCAACCATTGTGAAAAGCTGGTGGAAGGATATCCCAAGTGTTTGACCCAAGTCATTCTGTGGTGGGCCACTGGGGAGGCGCCAGATGTTGCAGAAGGGCCAGCTGGGGTATGTAGTCCCACTGGCAGCAGATAATGATGTCATGGTAGCTGAAGTGGGTGGCTGGACCCCTCAACACTTCCCTCGTGTCCACAACAGTTGTCAATAGAGGGAGGTGGCACTTGTGGATGTATAAGACCCCCCGAAGGCACTCCTGTAGCGGTGGTGTCTGGGTGCAGGTTTTATAGTGCCCGTAGTGTTTGTGCAATCTCAAGCAGCCAGACATGCAGGCGAACTTGTAAACATAACAATTTTACTGAAAGAGGTAACGGAGTACATTCTCTCTCTTAGGCCGGAGACACACTGGTGCGAGATACGGCCGAGTCTCGCTGGTTAAAAGCAAGCTGTGGCACCGGCACTCCGGAGCGGAGCGTGCGGCTCCATGTATTGCTATGCAGCTGCACGCTCCGCTCTGGAGTGCAGGTGCCACAGCTTGCTTTTAACCAGCGAGACTCGGCCGTATCTCGCACCAGTGTGTCTCCGGCCTTAAAGGCAAGGTTCACAGTATATTGTGCATATGAAAGTAATGGTTCTCGCCTCATGAGACAAGCGAGGTTATGGCCTCTCAGGGTGGCTGGAGAAGAGTTCTCTTTACTTGCTATTAGAGGAACTGCTATATGCAGTCCAAGAAAAATTACACTGATGGAGTGACCTTCACAGATTGTCTCTATGTGGAAACACACTAAAGTGTGGAAGTACTCACAGTTTTGAGCCTACCGTTCCCTTTCGCCCCCTGTCGGTGGCATGGCAGCCACGTGAATCTGGTCCTGGCTATAAGCAAACAGGATAACCAGCATGCAGGAGAGCACATGTGCAACGTTATCTCTCCTGACTGGATGAGGCTTCACTCCTTTGTGGAGGAGATTACGAGGAGAAAAATGTCCCTCAGCGTGGACTTGCATGGAGACTATGCTGGGAGTAGTAATGTTTGCTCCCTCAGGCAGTTTGAACCACCCAAGAAGTAGAAGTTGCCTCAGGAAGTGTGCGAGGCCTGAGCTGGGAGGCTTCTCCCAGCAGTTTCTATGGCAGCTTGTTGTGAGGAGAATAAGCACGTAACTTTCTTATACACACTGGCCAGTAGATGGCAGCAAAGCACATTTATGAGTCGTCTGTAGTGTTGAGCATTCCGATACCGCAAGTATCGGGTATCGGCCGATACTTGCGTTATCGGCATTCCGATACCGAGATCCGATACTTTTGTGGTATCGGGAATCGGAAGTTCCCAGTGTATGGTTCCCAGGGTCTGAAGGAGAGGAAACTCTCCTTCAGGCCCTGGGATCCATATCCATGTAAAAAATAAAGAATTAAAATAAAAAATAGGGATATACTCACCCTCTGACGCGCCCTGGTAGTAACCGGCAGCCTGCTTTGCTTAAAATGAGCGCTTTCAGCACCTTCCATGATGTCACGGCTTCTAAGGCCCTAAACGCGCTCATTTTAAGCAAAGAAGGCTGCCGGTTAACAGCGGTGAGGTGCAGGGGCCTCCGGAGAGGTGAGTATATCAATATTTTTTATTTTAATTCTTTATTTTACACATTAATATGGATCCCAGGGCCTGAAGGAGAGTTTCCTCTCCTTCAGACCCTGGGAATCATCAGGATACCTTCCGATACTTGGTGTCCCATTGACTTGTATTGGTATCGGGTATCGGTATCGGCGATATCCGATACTTTTCGGGTATCATCCGATACTTTTCGGGTATCGGCCGATACTATCCGATACTGATACTTTCAAGTATCGGACGGTATCGCTCAACACTAGTCGTCTGTATATAATGCAATGTATTACATTTTCTAACTCACAGTGTCCAAACCATTTCTGACACACTGGAACAAATCTACTGCCACACAACAACTCATTCAGCAGCAGTAGAATGAGTACCGGGATACCACAATTCAGTTTAAGGGCAATGGTACCAAATACTAATGAAATGTATGTAAACTTTTGACTTTTGCAGTAAGTAATAAAAATGCCTTAAACATTCTGTATCTCATTGTAATACAAGCCCCACTCCATAGCAAAATAAGACACAGGAATACTAGAGTAATGGTTGAATAAAATGGCCGTGGCGTTTATTTTTTTAGTTACTTTAAATAATTATCATTTCATGAATAAAAATAATCCTATAAAATTTAATAAACTGAATTAAATCAAAACCAACAAGACCAAATTCACCCGGAAGAACCGGGCGATTTTCCCACAAAATAAACGACACGACAGATAAAGTTGGAACATAAAAAAGAGGGAGGGAGGGATCTTCAATCTTCTGAGGATGACTGATGTAAAACCGCTGCAACAGCTGATTTTTATAGCCCTTTTCTTTCCCGCACTTTTCACTGGCAACCATTCAAATTAAAGGAAAAAGTACGGGAAGCCAGCCAGCTACAAATAGAACCTGCTCGCGCGTTAGCACAGCTTACCACAAAATATTAACCCTTCAAGAGCACTCAACAAGAATATACAGTTCTGTATAAAATATACATTTTGAGGGGGGCTGTGTTATCATGCGACCCCCCTTGTATTTCTCAAGGGGAGGGCGTTCATGGTAACACAAGCCCCACCCCATAGCAAAATACGACACAGGAATGCCAGAGTAATGGTGGAATAAAAATGGCCGTGGCGTCTATTTTTTAGTTACTTTAAATAATTATCATTCCATGAATAAAAATAATCCTATAAAGTTTAATAAACTGAATTAAATCAAAACGAACAAGACCAAATCCACCCGGAAGAACCAGGCGATTTTCCATAAGCCAGGACTTAACAAGGCCTGGCCCCCCCAAAATGCCAAAGCCATTTTTCGATAATGGCTTGGAGATCCAAATAGAAGATATCCAATCCAATATCAGAAAGATGCATCAAATCCCTCCTATAGATTCCTGGGATAACATCTTCCAGATTTGTGTCACTAAATGAAAAACCATCAATCAGTAGCATAAATTTTTCCATATTTCTATTTATCCTTTTCCGAATCTTTTCCAAAAATAGCATATTGTGTTTGCACAATAAAAGCCTAGGGACAAATTCAGAAAAAACAAAAACTGAACTAAAATACTTTGCTTTCAATATAGAAATGTCCCTTCTCATAAATGCTAAAAGATCAAAAGTGCTAACTTTTCCCAAATCATTTCCTCCCAAATACAATATTATTAAGTCTGGAGTAGGTCAAATTTGCACTAACTTACGCATCTCAGAAATTAAATTCTTCCAAAGCATTCCTCGCCTACTATGCCAAAAACTCTAAAGAAAATAAATGTTAAAAGAAAGATTTTCTGTATAGCATCTCACATTAGCCCTTTTTTTCAGCCCAAAATATATAGGAATGTCCGATGATCCAAATCATGATCAGACCTATAAGATGAATAATATGTTAAAAATCATATAAATCTGGGTGTATATACAATTTATACCTTTTCGAGTCCCATCTTCCGATTCTTTTTATATTACTCTCTTTTTTTTATCCCAACCTAGTGGGTTCTGTTGCCACCCCAATTCGGAAGGAGTGAGACAAAATTTTTTGACCATCCAGATCCAATTTTTTCAAGCATTTTTAAGCATGGAATTAAACTGAAAGACTGATACAGGCTTACCGTTCATATGCATAAAAAACGGGCCATCATTTTTTGGTCTGATTGCATACCAGTTTTTGGAATTCATCACAGGACAAATAACAGTATCAGGAATGGAATTCAGTCGTAGTGAAGAACCTCTACCTAACTGGTCTGTCTTCGACTTTCTGATAAGCAATATAATATAAGAGTCCAAAATTTTAACATCATTCAAAAACAAACCAGTAGGCGCTGATTTCTTATGTGAAACGATTTCACCAACACACAACACTGCAAAAAATGCCAAGGAAAAAGCAGCAGAAAAAAGACAAGATTCAAAACTATTACTACAAACCAAAGAAAGGGTCAAGCAAAGGTCCCTAAGTAACTGAAAGGATATATGGCGACGATCGTCAGGTTTAAAATTTATCCTTCTAAAACCTTTTAAAAACTGTCTAACTGGAAATAAATCGGACAGTGGTTTTTTACCTAAAATTTTAAGAAAAAAATGACACCCCAGCCAATTTTTTGCTAATGCTGCATAAGATAAACCCTTTAATACTAAATGTTAATCAAATTTCAAACTCGCTTCAGCATCGCATTCATCATGTTGATAATTATTGAGCAAACAAAAATTTACCCACAAGCGCTAAGTGACCGAATAATCGGTCCAAGTTTTTTTAGCCAAAGATTTCTCTATAAAATGTGGAATTAAGCCTGCACTAATTTCAAAATCCATTGTGGGCATATTGCTCCTTCGTTGTCTGCTTCTGGAACTTCCCTCAGGAACTGTAACCACTGGTAGTGACAAATAAATTTAGCATAATTATTGTTCAACATAGAAGAAAACAAAGCCTTTAGCCAAATATTAAGCTCCAGACAAAGAAGGATCATATGCCTAAGAATCTGAGCAGCCCACTTGGTTTTTGAAGAAAGAGTATTTAAAGCAAAAATCAGACCTTGATTATTAGAGCGAAAAAGTATTTGCTTATTTTTGAGGGATGAACCCCAAAGATGGAAACACAAGAATAATGAAAACAAACCCAAGACTATTGGATTTTTTTTATTTTTTTTATGGACCCATGATGTTGGCCATCTTTCTGAAGCCCAGTGGGAGGCAAATGATATCCCAAAGCCTTCATGCTCATCAGTAAAATATGACAAAGATAAATCATCTGCAGATACAGAGAGGCTCTGCCATACCGTTTTACCATTGAACCTAGACAAAAAATTCAGCCAAGTTTTTAAATCATCTTTTGTTCTTTGCCTAACCTTATGTGAGAATTAGGAGTAGAATGTCCTGCAGTCGCCTCATATAGACGCCTAGAAAAAACTCGGCCAATAGGAATAATTCTCACAGAGAAATTTAATAGGCCCAGCAAAGCTTGTAACTCTTTCAAAGTGACTTTTTCTTTCTTTAAACATAGATCGATGGATGAACGGAGTTTAGAAAGTTTCTCAAGGGGAAGAGAACATGTCATGTTTTCTGAATTGATTAAAATACCAAAAATTCGAGTGAAGTACAAGGGTGTACAGTTTTTTCATCTGCAATATGTACACCAAAATGATCACAAACTTTAATAAATCTATCTAACAAAGAATAACAAACTTACGAGTCCTTAGGGCCAATGAAAAAAAATTGTCTAGATAATTCAAGGCTCCCCCACCCCCAGAACCAAACTCAACGACCCATTGCAAAAAAAGTAGAAAGCGTCTCAAAATAAAAACAGGATAGCGAAAAATCCATAGGCAGACATCTATCAAAAAAGAATTTATCATTAAACATAAAACCCAACTAACTAAATCCATCCGGATTGACGGGTAAAAGTGTAAATGCAGACTTGATGTCCTATTTAGCCATGAGAGAATTACGTCCAAATTTCTGCAATAATTCTATTGCAACATCAAAAGAGGTATACTTCACAGAGCACATATAGCTATTGAGTTCATCATTCAAAGAAAAACCTTTAGGATAAGACAAGTGATGAATCAGCCTGTAAGTCCCTTGCTCTTTTTTTGGCACTACCCCAAGTGGGGAAATCCTAAAATTATTAAAAGGGGATGATTTAAAAGGACCTGCAACCCTTCCTGCCTCCAATTACTTTTCTATTTTCTCCTCAACGATCCGAGGGAATTTTAATGCTGAAGGTAAATTAATGACTAATGTACACCCTATACCTTTAAAAGGGGGCACATAAAAACCGTTTTAAAAACCTTCATAAAGAAGAGAGATATTCTCCTGATCTGGATAAATTTCTAGCCAAGGTGCCATGCTTTCCAGGGTCACTGGAGTCACTGATTTTTGAAAGAGGCTCCTTATTAATTCCTTGCTGACCATTTTGCTTTTGTTTTTTGAAGCATTTAGACATTGGGTGGGTGCCCCCATAAAATGAGCACTCGTGTCGAAAATGACAATTATGAGACCATTTACAGCTCGACTCATTAAAAGGGGAAACAAATTCCTTTTTTTGCTGGGGGCACCCATACCCTGTCTGACTACCGGAAATTTCTGGGGTAACATTACATTTAATCATAAACTTTTAAATCTTTTGTTCCCAAAGGTAGATTAGGATACATGGCCAATTTCTGCCTAAATGATTCATCATAAAGTAACCAAGCCATACCGCCAAAATTACGGTATGCTTCTAGAATTGAATCCAAATGTTGCAAGGACCGGAAAAGAAATTGGGGTATTTTTCACCTAGAACAGCAGCAGCATAGATATAAAAAGCCTGAAGCCAATTATTAAATGATTTAACAGTATTATTTCTTTTCTTGTCATCTGTTTCATCTTTTTTTTTCATATTTATGCTGCTGTTCCCTGGTAGATGGCAACAGAGAAAATAAATCCACATAATTTCTTTTCCAAATTTGTTCTTTAACGGAAGTGCTTAAATGAAACCCCAAAGGGCATAAATCACACGTAAGCGATTCCTTTAAATGAACTTCAGGCAGTCCAGGTTTCAAAACAAAAGTACAGCTGCCTGTACTAGGATTCATGGCAGAACATCTGGGCAATGCTGAAAAATCACCACTGCCCAAACATTCATCCAAAACTTCTTTAACTAAAGACTTTAAATTAAGAGGGGGGACAGACAGGGGCACATTGAAAATCTCACCCCATGGCTGTCGTAGGAGATCCTGGTCCGTAGGATTGCCAGCACTCAAGCCTATTATATCAGGCGAATGCGGCTGATGAAGAGACAGATGATCCTCCTCTGGTTCTGATGTAGGAGATGCATTTCTCCATGACCTGGCCACAGCACAAGCGGCAGAGGCTTCAGATGTCGTGCCCCAGCACAGAAGATGACTTGCCGCCGCTGGTGATCCCTGGGCCAACACAGCTCTTATAAGGCTGCGGCAGCTAGATGCCTCTAACTCGCTTTTTCCGTGAACCTGTACCTCCGAAGCTTCTCCCCGCAGCGATGCTGAATATCTAATGGCGCCATTGGATGACGCCGGCTGCGATATCACTTGACCACGATGAAGCTCTTGTGTTGGACTGACAGATGTCCGCTGTGACGATATTCGGCTTCGGCTGCGCACGTCCTGTGTGCGGTCTGGAGCCCTGGAAGCTCACGGCGGGGGGAATACACGATCCTGGCCTGGCGGTTCCTCCTGGAGCTGCAGCTTGACCTCACCAGAACAAGGGATGTCGGGACCATGGGAGAGGAAGGCGGAGATCATGGAGCAGCAGTGGCCAAAACCTCTGAAGCAGAGGTAGGTTTTATAGCGGGTTTCATAGCTAGGCAGCTCTGCAACCATTCAACACCTCCCTCATCCTCAGCCCTCCGTATCAGCTGTTGAAGGAGCGGTTCCATCAGCTGCTCTTCAGATCTTCAATCTTCTGAGGATGACTGATGAAAAACGGCTCCAACAGCTGATTTTTATAGACAAAGGAATACCAGAGTAATGGTGGAATAAAAATGGCCGTGGCGTTTATTTTTTAGTTACTTTAAATAATTATCATTTCATGAATAAAAATAATCCTATAAAGTTTAATAAACTGAATTAAATCAAAACCAACAAGACCAAATCCACCTGGAAGAACCGGGCGATTTTCTCCACAAAATAAACGACACAACAGATAAAGTTGGAACATAAAAAAAAGGGAGGGATCTTCAATCTTCTGAGGATGACTGATGTAAAACCGCTGCAACAGCTGATTTTTATAGCCCTTTTCTTTCCTGCACATTTCACTGGCAACCAATCAAATTAAAGGAAAAAGTGCGGGAAGCCAGCCAGCTAAAAATAGAACCTGCTCCTGCGTTAGCACAGCTTACCACAGAAATATTAACCCTTTCAGAACTCTCAACAAGAATATACAGTTCTGTATAAAATATATGTCTTATGGGGGGCTGTGTTATCATGCGACCTCCCTTGGGGAGGGCGTTCATTATTCTGGCATTTGACAAATATTAATAACTAGATGGTGGCCCGATTCTAACGCATCGGGTATTCTAGAATATGTTTGTAGTTTATTTATGAAGATTTTAGAATAATACATTGAATACACAGGATTCGGCCAGCCGTGACCAATTAGCGAAGTGTGGTTCAAATTCCGCGCCAATTTGCAGCCGGACTGCACCTGTCGCTGATTGTTCGCAGCCAGCCACGTAGTATGGAGCACAGCCACGTAGTATATAACAGCCCTCGCAGTACATAGCACAGCCACGTAGTACATAGCACAGCCATGTAGTATATTGCACAGCCACGTAGTATATAGCACAGCTACGTAGTATATAGCACAGCCCACGGAGTATATAGCACAGCCACGTAGTATATAGCACAGCCCACGGAGTGTATAACAGCCCACATAGCATATAACACAGCCACGTAGTTTATAACAGCCCATGTAGCATATAACACAGCTCACATAGTATATTACAGCCCACGCACGCAGTATATAACACAGCCCACGTAGTGTATAACACAGCCCACGTAGTGCATAACACAGGCCACGCAGTATATGACAGCCCACGTAGTGTATAACACAGCCCATGTAGTACATAGCACAGCCCACATAGTATATAGCACAGCCACGTAGTATATAACAGCCCACGTAGTGTATAACACAGCCACGAAGTATATAGCACAGCACACATAGTATATAGCACAGCCTCGTAGTATATTGCACAGCCCACATAGTATATTGCACAGCCCACGTAGTATATAACACAGCCCACGTAGTATATTGCACAGCCCACGTAGTATATAGCAATGTGGGCATCATATCCCTGTTAAAAAAAAGAATTAAAATAAAAAATAGTGATATACTCACCCTCCTTTGGCCCCCGGATCCAGGCGACGCGTTTACCGATGCTCCTCGCGTGTGACCGCTACGTCATCATCTCGTGAGTCCACAATGCATGGAGCGGTCACCGGGGCGTCACGAGGAGCGGAAAAGGCCTGTTCTGGATCCGAGGGGCCGACGGACGGTGAGTATATAAATCAATACTAAAAAGTTGGTCACACAGGGTTAATAGAAGCGTTAATATACTGCGTTACACCGCGGCATAACGCGGTCCGTTAACGCTGCCATTAACCCTGTGAGTGCTAACTGGAGGGGAGTATGGAGCGGGCACTGACTGCGGGGAGTAAGGAGCGGCCATTTTGCCGCCGGACTGGGCCCGTCGCTGATTGGTCGTGGCTGTCTTGCCTTGACCAATCAGCGACTTGGGATTTCCGTGACAGAAAGACAGAAGGACAGACATAAAGACGGAAGTGACCCATAGACAATTATATAGTAGATTATGGTAATCCTAATTGACCTAAAAGATAAAAGGTTTATTCTGATTTCATGTCAGATATTGATTAAAACATGCATATGTGTTTTTTTATATAGTGCATGGAAAGTTCTAGTTTCAACTGTATGTGAGGTTTTGTTTTTTTGTGGGACGAGTTGACGTTTTTATTGGCACCATTTTTGGACAAATAACATTTTTTGATCGCTTTCTATTCCGATTTTTGGGAGGCAGAGTAAACAAAAAACAGCAATTCAGGAATTGTTTTTGTTTTTTTTGCATGTAGTGAAATTGATAAAACAGCTTTATTCTTCGGGTCAGTACGATTACAGTGATACCACAATTATTTCTTTTTTAAAGTTTTGGCGCTGTTACACAATAAAAACTTGCATGCCAGAAAAATATTATTTTCGCACCACTTTATTCTGAGAGATGTAACTTTTTAATTTTTCCACTGATGGAGCTGTGTGATGGCTTGATTTTTTTGCGGGACAAGATGACATTTTCAGTGATACCATTTTTATTTACATTCATCTTTCTTATTGCATTTTATTCCACATTTTTTGTAGCGTTATGATGAAAAAGCATAGTTTGTCACGTTGTTTTTTTTTTTTTTTTACGGCGTTCACTGAAGGGGTTAACTAGTGTGACACTTTTATAGATTGGGTCTTTCCAGATTCGGCTATACCAAATATGTGTACTTTTTTATTTTTTTTTTACATAAAATGTATATTTATTAGTCTAATATTTTTTATTTTATTTTTTATTAGTTTATTTTTTTTGTAATATTTTTACATTTTTTTTAACTCTTTTTAACTTTTTTTACTTAGTCCCTCTATGGGAATTTCACCTTCTTTTTACTTTGATCACAGATAAAATGCATAGCAATGCTTTGAGCATGCTCTAAGAAGCTTTCCCTAGCTTGGTACCCGGAGTTCGCCATAACGACCCCGGGTCACCCTGGCAATGTTTTTTTTAGGTTAAATAAATTGGATTAAGGTAAAAGGCCAAGAATATCATAAATAAATTATCTTTACAGAAATAGGATGGGGGAGTTCAATTGCCCTTGATTAGAATCTATAATTTGGCAGCATTAACCAGACATATCAAAGATTGGATTAATGGGACAATGTGCTTTTCTAATATGACACTAGAAAGTGAATTAGCCGCTCCATATGATCCAAGAGCAATATTACATATGACAGTGGGGAAACTCCTATCATTTTTTAAATTAAGCTGTTTGTTGAGAGACAACATAGGCACTTGAAAAGCAATTAGAAGGCTGTATGAGCTCCCATACTATATATCTAATTATATGCCACTATGGATCTAAATTTTGAGCGAAAAAAACAAAACAAATTATTTAAAAATTGGGAATGGTAAGGGAGGCAGAAGTTGGACGTTACAAATGTTAAAAGGGAGGTTATTGACCTGGCTTGAATTTGCCTCTAAATATCATTTACGGAACCACCAGTATCTACAATATATAGAAACAATTAGCCACTATAATGCAGTAATAAAAGAGCGGGGGAAAGCAGAATTTTTTTTACAATTTCATTAACAATCATACAGTATATGGCCGTCGACATAGTCAGACACAGATCACATGAAAAACAAATATATTCAATGCATGGGGAAAAGTTAATGATGATGCAGAAAAACATGAAAGAATGCTAAAAGGATGGGAAAAAAAGAAGGAAATTAATAATAAACGAACAATTCAGAGAAATGCATTACAAACTTATGCATAATACTGTACACACATGGTCAAAATTGTTGGTACCCCTTGTTTAATGACAAAAAAACCTACACTGGTCACAGAAATAACTTGAATCTGACAAAAGTAATAAATAAAAAATCTATGTCAATGAAAAAATTAAACTCTTGAAATAGGCCTGGACAGAAATGATAGCACCCCTGAAAATAATGTGATAAAAGGGACATGTTAAATCAAGGTGTGTCCACTAACTAACATCACAGGTGTTTACAAGTTTGGAATCAGTGAACGGGCCTGTAAATAGGGCCACAGATACTCACTGTGCTGTTTGGTGACTTGGTGTGTATCACATTCAACATGGACCAGAGGAAGCGAAGGAAAGAGTTGTCTCAGGACATTAGAAAGAAAATTAAAGACAAACATGTTAAAGGTAAAAGTTATAAGACCATCTCCAAGCAGCTTGATGTTCCTGTGACTACAGTTGCACATATTATTCAGAAATTTAAGATCCATGGGGCTGTAGCCAACCTCCCTGGACGTGGTCACAGGAGGAAAATTGATGATAAATCAAAGACACGGATAATACGAATAACAAAAGAGCCCAGAAAAACTTCTAAACAGATTAAAGGAGAACTTCAAGCTCAAGGAACATCAGTGTCAGATCGTACCATCCATCATTGTATGAGCCAAAGTTGACTTCATGGGAGACGACCAAGGAGGACACCATTGTTGAAAAAAAATCATAAAAAAGCCAGACTGGAATTTGCCAAACAACATGTTGACAAGCCACAAAGCTTCTGAGAGAATGCCTATGGACAGATGAGACAAAAATAGAACTTTTTGCAAGTCACATCTGCTGTATGTTTACAGATGGAAAAATTAAGCATATTAAGAACACTGTCCCTACTGTGAAACATGAAGGAGGCTCTGTTATGTTCTGGGGCATCTTTGCTGCATCTGGTACATGGTGTTTAGAATCTGTGCAGGGTACAATGAAATCTCAGAACTATCAAGGGATTTTAGAGAGAAATGTGTCGCAGGTCATGGGTCTTGCAACAGGTTAATAACCCAAAACACACAGGTAAAAACACCGAAGACTGGCTAAGAAGAAAACATTAGACTATTCTGAAGTGGCCTTCTATGAGCCCTGACCTAAATCATATTGAACATTTTTGGAAAGAGCTGAAACATGCCTTCTGGAAAAGGCAACCTTCAAACACGGGACAACTGGAGCAGTTTGCTCTTGAGGGCCAAAATACCTGTTGAAAGGTGCAGAAGTCTTATTGACAGTTACAGGAATTGTTTGATTGCAGTGATTGGCTCAAAAGGTTGTGCAACAAAATATTAAGTTAAGGGTACCATCATTTCTGTCCAGGCCTATTTCATGAGTTTGGAATATTTTTTCACCACTTAGATAAAAAAGAACCTAGACATGTTTGGTGTCTATGAACTCCTAATGAGCTGGAGAATCATAATGGCAGGTCAGTTTTAGCATTTAGTGAACCTAGCAATAAAGCCAAATAAAAAACAAGTGTTGTATTGCACTTTCTTTGCAATTTCACCGCACTTGGAATTTTTTTCCCATTTTCTGTTACACGACATGGTAAAACCAATGGTATCGTTCAAAAGTACAACTCGTCCTGCAAAAAATAAGTGCTCACATGGCCATATTGACGGAAAAATAAAAAACGTATGGCTCTGGAAAGAAGGGGAGCGAAAAACGAAAACGAAAAAAAATTAAAAAAGTCAAAAATCATCAAAAGTAACAGACACACTGAAAAGATCAGTAAACGCTGTGGGTTGGATGCAGCATACTTGTGCAACGTCTAGATGTTGCAGTATAGTGGATGGGATTTGACCCGCAGAGACAGACATGTGGTGTGTCTTTCCAGGCTGCAGCATGTTATTTTCTCTTGCTGAGACGCTAGCCTCCGTAAGAGAAATTTCACCAATAGAATGTATTGGATGCAGTAAATCCACACGGTTCAGTGATCACATGCGGATTCACCTGCGTTCAATACACGGCAGCACTCTGGACCTAGCGGACATGCACTGTATTCAAAGCACTGCCAGTTCCGGATCGTTGGCACACACCCTTATTGAACACAGTTACACACAATCAGGACTATCTCAGTTGATGGGAGTGTTTAGGTATACATCATGGTATAGTTATGAAAAACTGGGAGGGACCTTGGGAGTTCTGAAGGTCTAGAATGCTAATATGGTTTTCTATAGCAAGTTAATATGCGTTTCTTTTTTCCTTCTTACATACTTGCAGTTAAAATATTGTTGAAACAATATAAATATAAAAAGTTGAAATGGAGAAATTAATTATCCTGAATGTTTTCCTATGTAATACGCTATGTAAAATTGTTAAGCAACTGACCCTCTGAAAAACAACATGACATGTTAATGCTTTTCTATTTTTTTGTTTTAATCAAATAAAAATTGTTTAAAATAAATAAATAAATTGGATTGCTTTAAACAAGAAAATAACAATCTTTGTAATTTCTTAACACTATGAATTAATTTTACTATCCATATCACAACTCCACATCAGACCAAGGTCTTTTTTGCTGGCAAAGTAAATGCAAAGATATGATTTCCTTGCTTCCTGTATAGCAAACCCCAAAGAGCTCATGAAATGACACCCAGAGTCTCTGTAACCTTTGGTGCAGGTGCAGATAGCTGAAGATTCTTTAGGGCAGGTGCAGATGGCTGTAGATTCTTTAGGGCAGGTGCAGATGGTGTAGATTCTCTCTTCCAAGGGAATCGGCCTGAATATGCAAAATGATACTCTGATCACACTCTGATCAGAGTCTGATCAGAGTTTGATCATAGTGTGCTCTCTCTGATAAGAAACAAATTTCTCCATCTTCTCCATTCTGTGAGTCCACGAAAATTGGAGTACACTCAGATGTCTTCCTAGTACAGTCTGATATTTCCCACACACTCCTTGAGTTGTATGGCTGAGTGTGATCTGAATATGAGATCAAGCTCAGGCGTGCAACGATTTATCCTCGGACATGTGAACTGTCCCATAGTATAACATTTGTTCGAGTGTGATCCGATGTTTTGTCAGTTTGCAATCGGATAGCAAATACCTCCCCGTAAGTAGTGTCAGTTCCCCCCAACATATTGTGGCAGCACCGTATACAGCACTTGACTATGTAAAACATAGCTACACCATGTCAATTTTCCTTTATTATCTCTTACAGGGGCTGGCCACTTTATCTTTATTTTAATAAGTATGTTGGGGACATGATTTTGGGGCACTTAATAATATAAAAGTATTATATGTCCTCCTGTGCTTGGTCCTGCAGCCTTTCTCACAGACGGCACAGCCCTCTTATTCTCATTTTCTGCCATCATTATAGGTGCGGTGGGGGTCAGACTCCCAGCACAACCACTATCTTCTGATCATTAATATAAAAGTACTGGACGCTTTTAACTGTTCCAGTGTTCTGATTTATGACCACGTGGAAGTTGAACTTAAGTTTTTGGTCATTAGAGGGGCTGAAAAAAAAACAGATAAAAGAGTTACAAATAGAGATGGGCGAACCCCCTGATGTTCGGAATCAGCAGGTTTGCCCGTTTTTTTCTGCAAAGTTCAAGTTCGGGGCCGGAGATGACGAACTTGCATCCGAACCCCGAACTTGGACTTTACAGATATGGTATGGGGTAGGGGGCCTGTAAAAGAAATCATAAAATAATAAACATTATAATTATACTTACCTGTCCAGCGACGCGTCCTCCCGTCCCGCTGTCTCCCGGCCAGGAGACAATGGGACGGGAGGACGCATCGCTGGACAGGTAAGTATAATATTTATAATGGACCTGAACTGGACCCGAACTGTAACATGGGTTTCCCATGGAAATCCATGTTCGGGACCGTGTTCGCCCATGCCTAGTTATAAACGCCCTCTCAGGCCGGACTGACTGATGGATCCTCAGTTAACTCATCCTGCAGCCAGCATTAGACAGTGCAGGCTCTAGAAGGCAAACAATGCAAATATTTGAATAAAACCCAATTGCCCAAAAAAATTTTTGGACCAAAATACATTAATTTAAGTTAAAAAAACCCCATAACACGCAAAGGTGTCCATATCCCTAAGTGATTGTGTTTTGTGCCAGGAAGTGTAACGTAGCGCGAGGCGGTAACCATGGGCAAGGTACGTACATAAAGTGGGGCTCCTGGCTGGACTTGTTCTGTGGGGGCGCTACACCCTTGCAGGCCATATGCTACCAATGACTTGGGTTGGCCAGGATCAAATGTTGAACAGTTCAATGAGGGAGACAACCAGTCAAAAATAAACATTTTACTAAGCAATAACTTGGGCTGATTATATACAGTAAATACACAACTTTATGAATGTTTGCTTCACAATACAGAGCATTTTCTACACAGTTCCAATTCCTTCCTCATTACTCGTTTGTTCTCTATCTCCACCATTTCACTTTCCTTCACCACAGCTGAGCTCAGCACTACAGTCCAGTTACCAAGAGTCCTATTCTCAACCCACGGTTTGTGTCTCCTTTTTCCTCAAGGGAACTATGTTGCCAGAATAGCCGGTTGTTATCTTCCCTGTCACTGATGCTCTGGAACTCCTGCCCTGGGCACTCTCTTCATCTCAAATGCTCTGTTCCATCTTGGTCCGTTAAATCTCTGAGTTATAAACTCGGGTCCATCTCTGTTTGGTCACTCTGTCCTCTTGCCAGTTTTCCTTTTATCTTCACCTCAGGACACCCACGTCATGCACCACTGCTTATGGTCTAGACCTTACGTCTGTTCTTATTGCACACTGGGCCCTAGCTGATGTTCTGACAAGAAACTGTCTCTGTCCCTTCACTCTGTCACTAGCCTTCCACACTGGGCTAGTCCCAATAATTAACCCTAACTTTTCCTACTGTCGGGCAGAACAAAATGAAACACTAATAACACATGTCACAGGTCGTATTACACAGTAAAACAATTCACTTGTTGTTCAAGTGGGAATGCGGGCAGTACACCAGAAGTTTTAAACCCTTTCATAGCTTTTCTCAGGTCTTCATTTTAAATGCCAACCTGGTGCCCTTAGATAAGACAGGAAAACACCGGAAGGAGAACACTTCATGTTCATAGAAATCAATATGGCTCTGGTAACATGATTTAACTATGTTATCACTTCCCTGGCTGTCCCACGGGCACCTGCCACGTTTAAGAATAAACATATCCATTGCTGGCCTGGCACAAATATAGGCAACGAACCCTCCAGTATCCTCACCTGCACAAAATTGGTGATTGTGCCTTTGATCACTGCAGTTTTTTTGTTATAGAGTGTGACTTACTGGAAGGTGTGGAGGCAAGGGTGGGTGATGGTTGGACTAAGGCATATACTGTTAATCATTGGATTCAACTCTATAATTCTCACTGAGTCTGAATAACCGTAATAATCAGCAGCGCACGTAAGTAGAAAGGTATGATCACTGAATGGAGGTGTTAACACTATTAGTATTTGCATATTGGTTTTTACGTGATAGTGATGGTAATACGTGGTCACGGTGTGGTGGTATTATTTGGTGCTTGTTTTGCAGTATTATTTTGTTTTCCAATAATTTTTTATTGAACTTTCCAAATTTTTCAAAGGGTGGGATGGGAAAGGGAAGGGGAAACATGGGAAATCGGGGAAAAGGGAAGGACGAAAGAGGGAAAAAGGAATAAGGAGGAATAAAAGGAATAGACAGGCAAACATACCGTACATTTCAGAAATACACATATTTAAGCATAGCTTAATATTTCAGCACCTAAAATCAAAACAGGTATTAATAATGATACAAAGATTATGAGATGCAAAATCTACATAAAGTACAGAGTATTATGAAATATATGAGTAATATACATATATCGAGTAAACATAAGAGCCTGTCGCATCTGGAAACACCTTAAGGTGATCCTAAGACTAGTTGGAGGGAAAAGTCCGGTTCTTTTAGTATTATAGTAAGTGAAATAAATATCATTTCAAGTGGGATACACATTTGATGAAAACAGAGAGAAGAGTCCAGGAGAGGCCGTAGATGTTATTCCTGTTCTTTTCAGAAAGTCAATTCCTTTCTCCGGAGAAGAGAGAGTGAACAATTTTGATGCGAATTTCACTTGTAGATTGGTAGTCATAGTCCATTGGTAAGATATCCCAGCACGTAAGAGTTCCTGTTTCGTTTGAGAGAATGAGTTCCGTTTTTGTAGGGTATCTCTAGACAAGTCCTTGAAAAAAGATAAATTGTTGTACGGAGATGGAAGAAGTTTCTTGTCAGCGTAAGGAGATCGTTCTATACCCCAATAGGATAAAAAGACACAATAACATCTCGAGCAATGTTAATAGAGAGAGAGAACGGCCTGCAAATTCTGAAAACCTTCTCAATCTGTTTTTTTCTTTACTTTTAGGTAGTAAGTGAAAAATCATTGTAGAAATATAGTCCTTTAGCTGAGAAGGCTGGACTGACTCCGGAATTCCCAATTAGCCATGCAGTTTCTAAAGGAGATGATGTCTTTTTTAATCTTCTCCAGAGAATCCGAGAGTATGGGTAGACTTTGAGCATGAATAAAAGGCGAGATCTGATGATTTTTGTATAAAGAATCCATTATTTTTGGACCTTGAAGAGGGACATCAGAGACCTTGGTAGAGTTTAAGTTAGAGTCTTTAACTATGAAAGATAATGCATCTTTAAAGAGCTTCTTGATAAAAGACTCAGAGGATTTTACTGTATTTGTTTGTTGAGGATCGAATATTTTAAATTCATTTTCAAATTGTTAGTACCCATTCCCAAGATATTTGCCGATGTTAAAAGGGCTCTACAAATATTAATCATAAAGCACTCTGATGGGTAGTGGTCAGAAGCTGGTATGTTGTCTATTAAAGAAATATTAGAGATATGGTCCTCAAGTCCCGTGCCAAATTTCCCTTGACCCAAATTACCGTAATTTTATTTGGCTGAAGTATGGATTTTTTTATTGGCTCATGAATTTCATGATTAATAGAATTCTCTGAGGAAGAATGTTGGGATGAAATTTTGTCAAAATCTGTATCATTGGTAAAATCACTATCCCCATCTTCATAGGAACTCGACATTTCAGTAAATTCTTCTGAGTGGACACTCTCTAGCCCTTCCATTGAATTAGAAGAATTATCTGTGTCATGATTTAAATCCAGCTGATCCGTTTGATCATCTATGCCGATGCTATTTTTGTTAACTGGTTCCATAGTACAGGTAGAATTAGGAGATATTTTTTTAATTAGTTCTTCAAAGCTTTTAACACAGAGAAGCCTGGTTTCATCTGTTATGGATTTTTGATATTTGTTTAAAAGGGTCGCTTTCATTTATGGAGGGCATAGATTTAGAATCCAAGGTATTAGTATGTAGCTGAGTACTATCAGTAGGAGAGTCATACTTTGGTATTGCTTTTTCTTTAGTTTTGGGGATAATATTTGCAGCTTTAGGGGTGGTGCAGTATTATTTTATAACAGTTCAATTTACAACAAAGTTAATAAGAACATGACCAGATAACGCTCTTAACATATCTATTTCCCAGTGTAGCCAAGAGCAGAATGCAGAATAAATGTGTATTAGATGCCTACATACTGTACACATCTTCTGCACACCGAGGTCTCTTCTCCCGCTGCGTAGCTTTGCCTTTGTGTTAACAAAAGTTAAAATTCTAATATGAGCAGATGGTTATTCGGTCTCACTGCAAAAGCCCACATTTCCCAGCAAACTGTTCCTAAGGAAACATTTGATAGTTTTGACAGTAAAATGCTGTTTATAGTGAATGTATAAGACCACTTCATTGGGTTTAATAAGGGAGAGGAATTGAATCTTTAATTACAAGATAATTGTGACTTGTCGGAGAAACTGAAGCAACTATTACAGCTGTTTAAAGGATCTTTCCAAGACAAGAGAAGGTTTTTTTATGTCCCTAAAATTGTATATTGTTTCTTATTTTTACAGTGAAAATAATTCCAAACAAAATAATCTTGTGTCCTTAGACTTTTACTATGTGAATACAGCAGGTAAGGATTCACATTCTGCACACAATCATTCCTCTTTTTTTCAGAACATTAACTCATGAAGATGTACGTCAACAGACCCTATAACAAAGCTCACAGCACCTCCTTCATCTGCTTATAATACTGGGACCAAGCCGTATAATGATCCATTACAGAAATGGCAAATACTGTATATGGGGATTCTTCAATCTTATAGGATTTATTTTTTAACGGTTTGTTTATCATTTTTTATAGCTTCATTAACTCTATACTTTGATTTTTTTTTACTTATTATTACTATTTGGTGGATGTCGATAAAAAATAGGCAAAATATTTGAGAGGCATTTTCTGATAATATAGCTGGTATTGTATTATATGAAATACTCGCATGCTCGATGAAAATCCATGAAGGTACTAATCAGTACCTAATGATGTATAGTGAATTATGAAGACTAAGTTGGGCATGATTTTTTGTCCTACTTGCTAAGGCTGGGTTCACATATATCAGATGTGTTCATCCAGTTTGATTTAAGCCTTAGCTGGACACAAATGATGGCATTTGACGGCTGAAATTCATTTATAGCTAAGTCAGTGATTTTTCTCATATACAAAAAAAATGGTCTGATTTTCATCAGTGTTTGGGAAGAGCTTTTTCATCTGTGTTTGGTGAGTGCACCAATTTTTACTATCAGAGTTCCATCAGTGAGTTTTTCTGGTGCTTTTTTTTTTTTTTTTTTTTTTAAAAGAGGAAAGCTTCATCTACCCATCTACCAATTCTAGGGGCACTTGAACACGACCGTAAAAATCAGATGAGTGCTATCCGTTGTTTTGATGGATAGCTCTCGTCCCCCTGTTATTCAATGAGGCCATTCACATATCTGATTTGCTACTGGTGGTCCGACGAAAAAAAATTGCAGCATACACGATTTGCCTCCAGTAATCAGAACGCACTTGTCCATTCAAGTCTATAGGTTTGCACACAGATTCATGTGCTGTCTGTGATTTTCACAAACCCATAGACTTATATGAGTAAATTTTAATCCATAAGTTGGCTCAAAATTGGACATCACTCCATGATTTTTTCAATGACACATGGTCTGCGGAAAAATATGGACATATCCACAGCAACATAGACTATAATGGGTACATGTTATATCTGTAAAAAACAGAACAGATACCTGAAATATGGATGTCTGAATGAGGTCTTAGTCCAAGATGGTGCTTGGAATTACCTTTGACATTATTCAGTAGGTCAAGCCATTGTTTATATCAGTCTGCACAATGACTCTTGTTGTATATTGACTTGCTGATTTTTTGAAGGCCTGCTGATTATCTATTGCATCAGACTCTACAAATTTATTCTTCTAAGTAAACTTGGTGCAAAAAGATGCAGATTAATTGAACAATCGCTGTTTGTTAATATGTTGAATGAATGTTGATAAGCCTTGTATCAGTTCATGCAGCTTGTTGTTCTGCAAACATTGAAGGACAAAATATGCAGCTTAATGGAACACTCCAACAATGAGAGATTACCTCCTCCCACATACTCCCAATCCTGTGGAAAAATGCCTGAATAAGAGCTGAGAACTATAAAAGGGGGATCTCCCTGTATTTCCGGAAACTCTATAGGACAGCAGCCAAGGCACCATAGTTCCAACCAGTGGAATACAGATTTGATCCACTGCCCATTATAGAACCAATAAAGACATTTGGAGAACCTGGGTTGGGACAATCAGGTCACGTGGCCACATACCTCAATGGACTGTCAGTTTGCTAAGCTTGCCGCTACCTCCTCTCTGTGCGTGCTCACCAAAAGTAGAGTGTCACTGGTTGGGGTATTTGGCCCTAGAAGCCCCGAAATCGCAGATATTCTAATTCCCGGTGATCCAGCGGAAGGGTGAGACTCTGTCATTTGCACCATCTTATGTACTTGCTGGGACTGTACTATATGTTATTGATTGTTGGTAATCCAATAAAGTATCACCCCATTGTTATCCTTACCGTGTTGTCTTAGTATTATGCTCACGGGAAAGGAGTGCAGGCATTCAGTGGGATGAGCCCTTGTCCATGCGGTCTTTCTGAAGACAGCAAGGCTAGAGGACGAGTGCACCCACTGACCTGCTTGTCTCCATAGAGGGTTACCCACACCTAGCCCCCATCAATCAGCTGAAATTTGCTCCATCATTTGCTGTATACAAGCGATGTATGAGGCGGAACACAACAGAATTACACATTGCATAGGGGTCTAGGCCAAGTATGGTTAATTATCTTCCACTAATTTGACTGATTCTCTTCGCTAAGCAATTTATGGATCTGCTGTATTCAGCCCCATACATCACTTTTGCCAGACCATTGCGGTAGTAGATTTCTTCTGATCGGTGGGGATGCCAGAGTTCAGACCTGCAGCAATCTCATATTGATAACCTATTCTACGGCTATATCATTAATTGTTAAGTCCCAGACAAGGAAATTTTTGTAAGAGGGTCACAAACAGAACAGGACAATAACACCTCAGTGGCTTAGGTGATATTATACTGTATGGAGAGTGTTCTTTTCTGAAACAAAAAACAGGACTTCTATCTACAGAATACAAGATGAATATTTTTTGCATTATCTTTTCTTTTCCTTTATTTTTTACTTTAAAAAAATGAAATGGCTCTTATTGTAGCCCCGCTGAGCGTTCCTTCTGTAAGATCAAGAGTTCCTTGTTCTATAATCCTCTCGCTCCTTGTGCATAATCCTTTGCTAGATTCTAATGTTTTCTGGCTGCATAGGATGTTATTACTGCATGGAGAGTAGAAAGTGAGTTTGTTGTATGTGGGTGGTGTTAATCCTTTAGTAATGAACACCTTTCTCAAATCAGGCCATGTTTTCATCTTCTTTGTGATTTCCTGAATTTGCTGGTTTTGTTTTCGTGCATTGTTATATATTTCTCAATGACGGGGTTCATTCTGTCTCCACTTTCAATGTCTCTTTTGTGGCTTTTACGCTTTTCTCAGATCACTTTGAAACTTGAATATGAACTGCAAAGTGATTTTAAGCTTTCTGACAGAGTTGATCCATATATTTTTCTGTAATTTACACCGTTTTGCATTTTCATCATGAATCCAGACATTCATATCCTAAGGTGAGCCTACTATTGTTCACATGGTCCCACCTACCTCACTCTTATACCTTCAGAATTCGACTAATTTAGATAAATGCACATTGTCCTAATGCAAATGGCTGGTTGCCAGACTTCTCATTTTTCCCCCACTCTTGAGGGCTATGTTCCTTCCATATATATTTAGAAGAAAACTATACATTGCTTGAGGAATAATCACCATTGTCTTGATTTTTTTTCATAAAGAAATCTATTTAATTAAGATTTTGGCTTTTTAGAAATATTTTCTACATATGACCAAACCTGTTACCTGTACCAGCAAATTAAAAGAATTTTCCAGATAGTTTAGGCTATGATAAAAATATAAAATAATTTTCTCAATGTCTTAGGATGATCTTTATGGTTGACATCCTCATTTCAGAAATCATCAGGCATCTATAACTAATAAACATATTTCGACTACATAGGGTCAAATATCTTATGTGATATGAAGCCATATTTTTACATAATTTGGTTGTCTGGTCTACTACTACCGCCTCTATAATTGTATAATCATTGTCTCTCCAGCTCCTCGAACTATCATGTATCAAACTGAAAGTCTTAGAGGGGTTGTCTGGGCATATAATATTGATGATTTAATCTTAGATAGGTCATCAAGGTAAGATTTTGGAGGCCTGACACCCTGCAAACACACTAATCAGATATTATTCACTTAAAATGGAGCTTTGGTACTTATGCATATAATTTTATGCAACTCATAAATCATGCTCTGACAGACCTTATTTAATAAGAAAACTATATTATTAATTCCTTGCCAACATTGGGCATACTGTTGCATTGTCGAGTCTCTGTCTTTGGCCGGGATCACACATACGTGAGATTCGGCCGAGTCTCGCAGGTGAAAACCCAGCTCTGGCGCCGGCACTCCCGAGCGGACCGTGCAGCGATACATGGAGCTGCACGCTCTGCTCCGGAGTGCCTGCACCAGAGCTGAGTTTTCACCTGCGAGACTCAGCCGTATCTCGAGTATGTGTGATCCCGGCCTTTGATACAGGCTCTGGAGCTGACCCTGCATCATTGCAGGTTACATGGCTATCATCTGCTTCCAACTGCTGTTAATCCCTTAAATGCAGCTGTCATTCTCTGACAATGGCATTTAAACAGTATGGAGCAAGGGAGTACTCCATTCTATGCACTTAATGCCCCAGCCCCACCCACATGCCTCAATCATGGAGTGTTGATGCATTGCCATGGCAGCTGGGGGACTGCTGAAGACCCCATAACTGCCATGACGGTGCACTTGTGAAGATCAGTTTGTGACTCGCGTCTATAGGAGACATTGATTTTTGCTATATACTGCAATGATGTGGTATTGCATTACATAGTATAAGCGATCAGATAAACGCAAGTTCAAATCTGCTAAGCAGGGCTGTGGAGTCGGAGTTGTGGAGTCGGAGTTAGTTTTGGTTGGAGTCGGTAGAAATGTACCGACTCCGACTCCAGCTTTAAAAAAAATGTATTAATATTTCATAATTGAACTTTCATATGAATTTTATAAAAGTTACTCAAATATATATGTTCTAGTATCAAACTATAAACAACAGTGATAAGCAGTTCTGCTGGAGATAGAGACATTTCTTACTTCTTGTGTGTCACTGTTCTCCACTGCCCTTATCTAATCTTATAATTGGTTAACCTCATGCTGCCCCAACCCCCCTACTTACAATGTATGAAACTGGAAGTAAAAATGTGTTGCAAATTCTTAGTAGTAAAGCTCCTCCTATAGACTAATGTTTACTAGGTGTGCGTCTTCCAAGCATCTCGCAGCTGCTACTCAGAAGAGGAAGACTGTAAGAAGTATTATCCTTTCAACAAACTTTGCATCAGTTAACTGTGAGTACATGAGAAATAACAGTATTACTGACCACTATATCAGTTGTACGACCTGGCAATAATTTTGTACAATTGTTTTTAGGAAAAACAATTGTCATTTGCATTGTGAATGCAGAATTAAAAACCTGAGAATGTCAAAGAAGCGTCACATTAAATCAGCTGTATTTGAACATTTCACCATCACTCAAGATAGCAAACATTATGTCTCTCAGTGTATGACAAATGATCCAGACGAAAACAAATGCTGTGAAGCCAAGATCAGTGCATATTCAGGCAAAGATAAAAATGCTCCTACCAGAGCTTCTAATCTAAAGAGACATTTACAGCGCTTTCATCCAGAAGTACTGAAAGCAGTGGATGAAAAAGACTGCATCCAAACCAATGAACCAGTGCCCAGCTCTTCCAGCCAAACAAAGGAGCAGAGAACTTTGCAGCCATCAGTTGCAAGATATTTTGTCAGTGACAAAGTTACTGTGACAATGACAGTAGATACATTTAAAAAACAGATCATAGAGCTTGTTGTAAAGGATAGTGGGCCTATGTCATTATTTTCACAACCAGCTTTTGTGTCTGAATGGGGAAATGGCCCGCAAGCTTGGTGTTTCTCTGGAGAGAGAGAGTATTAGAAAATTAGTAATCGAAGAAGTTTTTAAAGGGCCACTGTCACCCCCTCCAGCCGTTATAAACTAAAAGAGCCACCTTGTGCAGCAGTAATGCTGCATTCTAACAAGGTGGCTCTTTTAGTTTTAGGTGCATGTATTACCAAAATAAAGCGTTTTATATTTTCACCAAAATACCTTTCTTTCGCCAGGGAGGCAGGTCCTCACCCCCTGCTTGTAACGCCACATTGCCGTCACTCAAATCTTCAGGGGTTCAGGGCACCGCCCCCTCAGCGCTGTTTACCCATGAAATCCGGCGCCTGCGCTGTGTATCGCTGTTTGGTGCAGGCGCAGAGAGCTCTGGCCGTCTGACGTCACAGCCAGGCTTGCAGACTGCGCCTGTGCGGCGAGTGCGGCCACCCACCTTGGTAATCCCAGCCCCGCGTTTGTTATGCATTATGCAGAGTGCGGGGCTGGGATTCACAAGCAGGGCGGCCGCACAGGTGCAGTCTGTAAGCCTGGCTGTGATGTCAGACGGCCATAGCGCTCTGCGCCTGCACCAAACAGTGATACACAGCGCAGGCGCCGGATTTCATGGGTAAACAGCGCTGAGGGGGTGGTGCCCGGCACCCCTGAAGATTTGAGTGACGGCACTGTGGCGTTACAAGCAGGGGGGTGAGGACCTGCCTACCTGGCGAAAGAAAGGTATTTTGGCGAAAATATAAAACGCTTTATTTTGGTAATACATGCACCTAAAACTAAAAGAGACACCTTGTTAGAATGCAGCATTACTGCTGCACAAGGTAGCTCTTTTAGTTTATAACGGCTGGAGGGGGTGACAGTGGCCCTTTAAACAAAAGGAAGAACTTAAAAAAACTCTCAAGGGACGCTTTCTGTTTCTTAAAATGGATGCCTGCACACGTCACAAAGTGAACTATTTTGCCATCAATGTCCGATTTGTTTGTGACAAAAATGAAATAGTTACCAAGACGTTGGCAGTAAAAGACACACACCAAAGCTCATCACACCAGTGAGTTTCTCCAGGTCTTGGTAGAAAAGGTTCTGCAAGACTATGAACTTAAAAAAGAGCAAGTTCTTTCTGTCGTAACTGACAATGATTCAAATATGATAAGTACTATTAAGCTAATGAATGAGAGTAATGATGGTGACCAGCAGCTAGAAGAACATTCTGGGTCCACAGACACAGAAATGTTTGAAATAGAGGAACACAGTATTGTAACTGAGGAGCAAACTGAAGTTGCTTCACATGAACAGCAACATGATAGTTTGGATGATCTTTGTCGTGATTCTCAATGGCGAGAGAACATAGCCCAGCATATATGAGAACTAGCTCTTGGAAGATGGAAACTATACTGACCATGAACTAAACCTGCCGCACAACTAGAAGTGGCCGGGTAGCATGCCTACGTTTTTTATCCCTAGATGCCCAGCGCCAGCCGGAGAACTACCTAATCCTAGCAGAGGAAAAGACAGTCCTGGCTCACCTCTAGAGAAATTTTCCCAAAAGGCAGACAGAGGCCCCCACATATATTGGCGGTGATTTTAGATGAAATGACAAACGTAGTATGAAAATAGGTTTAGCAAAATCGAGGTCCGCTTACTAGATAGCATGAAGACAGAAAGGGCACTTTCATGGTCAGCAGAAAACCCTATCAAAACACCATCCAGAAATTACTTTAAGACTCTAGCATTAACTCATAACACCAGAGTGGCAATTTCCGCTCACAAGAGCTTTCCAGACACAGTAACGAAACAGCAGCTGTGAACAGGAACAAAATGCAAAAACACACAAGGACAAAAGTCCAACTTAGCTAGGAGTTGTCTAGTAGCAGGAACATGCACAGAAGGCTTCTGATTACATTGTTGACCGGCATGAAACTGACAGAGGAGCAAGGTTATATAGCGACTCCCACATCCTGATAGGAGCAGGTGAACAGAGGGGATGATGCACACAAGTACAATTCCACAAGTGGCCACCGGGGAAGCCCAGAATCCAATTTACAACAGTACCCCCCCTCAAGGAGGGGGCACCGAACCCTCACCAGAACCACCAGGGCGATCAGGATGAGCCCTATGAAAGGCACGGACAAGATCGGAGGCATGAACATCAGAGGCAGTGACCCAAGAATTATCCTCCTGACCGTATCCCTTCCATTTGACCAGATACTGGAGCTTCCGTCTGGAAACACGAGAGTCTAAGATCTTTTCCACAACGTACTCCAACTCACCCTCAACCAACACCGGAGCAGGAGGCTCAACGGAAGGCACAGCCGGTACCTCATACCTGCGCAACAATGACCGATGAAAAACATTATGAATCGAAAAGGATGCAGGGAGGTCCAAACGGAAGGACACAGGGTTAAGAATCTCCAATATCTTGTACGGGCCGATGAACCGAGGCTTAAACTTAGGAGAAGAAACCCTCATAGGGACAAAACGAGAAGACAACCACACCAAGTCCCCAACACAAAGCCGAGGACCAACACGACGACGGCGGTTGGCAAAAAGCTGAGTCTTCTCCTGGGACAACTTCAAATTGTCCACCACCTGCCCCCAAATCTGATGCAACCTCTCCACCACAGCATCCACTCCAGGACAATCCGAAGATTCCACTTGACCGGAGGAAAATCGAGGATGAAACCCCGAATTACAGAAAAACGGGGACACCAAGGTGGCAGAGCTGGCCCGATTATTGAGGGCGAACTCCGCCAAAGGCAAAAAAGCAACCCAATCATCCTGATCCGCAGACACAAAACACCTCAAATATGTCTCCAAGGTCTGATTAGTCTGCTCGGTCTGGCCATTAGTCTGAGGATGGAAAGCAGACGAAAAAGACAAATCTATGCCCATCCTAGCACAGAATGCCCGCCAAAATCTAGACACGAATTGGGTCCCTCTGTCAGAAACGATATTCTCCGGAATACCATGCAAACGAACAACATTTTGAAAAAACAGAGGAACCAACTCGGAAGAAGAAGGCAACTTAGGCAAGGGAACCAGATGGACCATCTTAGAGAAACGGTCACACACCACCCAGATGACAGACATCTTCTGAGAAACAGGCAGATCCGAAATAAAATCCATCGAGATGTGCGTCCAAGGCCTCTTCGGGATAGGCAAGGGTAACAACAATCCACTAGCCCGAGAACAACAAGGCTTGGCCCGAGCACAAACGTCACAAGACTGCACAAAGCCTCGCACATCTCGTGACAGGGAAGGCCACCAGAAGGACCTTGCCACCAAATCCCTGGTACCAAAGATTCCAGGATGACCTGCCAACGCAGAAGAATGAACCTCAGAGATGACTCTACTGGTCCAATCATCAGGAACAAACAGTCTACCAGGTGGGCAACGATCAGGTCTATCAGCCTGAAACTCCTGCAAGGCCCGCCGCAGGTCTGGAGAAACGGCAGACAATATCACTCCATCTTTAAGGATACCTGTGGGCTCAGAATTACCAGGGGAGTCAGGCTCAAAACTCCTAGAAAGGGCATCCGCCTTAACATTCTTAGAACCCGGTAGGTAAGACACCACAAAATTAAACCGAGAGAAAAACAACGACCAGCGCGCCTGTCTAGGATTCAGGCGCCTGGCAGACTCAAGGTAAATTAAATTTTTGTGGTCAGTCAATACCACCACCTGATGTCTGGCCCCCTCAAGCCAGTGACGCCACTCCTCAAAAGCCCACTTCATGGCCAAAAGCTCCCGATTCCCAATATCATAATTCCGCTCGGCGGGCGAAAATTTACGGGAAAAAAAGGCACAAGGTCTCATCACGGAGCAGTCGGAACTTCTCTGCGACAACACCGCCCCAGCTCCGATTTCAGAAGCGTCGACCTCAACCTGAAAAGGAAGAGCAACATCAGGCTGACGCAACACTGGGGCGGAAGAAAAGCGGCGCTTGAGCTCCCGAAAGGCCTCCACAGCATCAGGGGACCAATCAGCAACATCAGCACCCTTCTTAGTCAAATCAGTCAATGGTTTTACAACATCAGAAAAACCAGCAATAAATCGACGATAAAAGTTAGCAAAGCCCAAAAATTTCTGAAGACTCTTAAGAGAAGAGGGTTGCGTCCAATCACCAATAGCCTGAACCTTGACAGGATCCATCTCGATGGAAGAGGGGGAAAAAATGTATCCCAAGAAGGAAATCTTTTGAACCCCAAAAACACACTTAGAACCCTTCACACACAAGGAATTAGACCGCAAAACCTGAAAAACCCTCCTGACCTGCTGGACATGAGAGTCCCAGTCATCCGAAAAAATCAGAATATCATCCAGATACACAATCATAAATTTATCCAAATAATCGCGGAAAATGTCATGCATAAAGGACTGGAAGACTGAAGGGGCATTAGAAAGACCAAAAGGCATCACCAAATACTCAAAATGGCCCTCGGGCGTATTAAATGCGGTTTTCCACTCATCCCCCTGCTTGATTCGCACCAAATTATACGCCCCACGGAGATCAATCTTAGAGAACCACTTGGCCCCCTTTATACGAGCAAACAAATCAGTAAGCAGTGGTAACGGATATTGATATTTAACCGTGATTTTATTCAAAAGACGATAATCAATACACGGCCTCAAAGAGCCGTCTTTCTTAGACACAAAGAAAAAACCGGCTCCTAAGGGAGATGACGAAGGACGAATATGTCCCTTTTCAAAGGACTCCTTTATATATTCTCGCATAGCCGCGTGTTCAGGCACAGACAGATTAAATAAACGACCCTTAGGGTATTTACTACCCGGAATCAAGTCTATGGCACAATCGCACTCCCGGTGCGGAGGTAGTGAACCAACCTTGGGTTCTTCAAAAACGTCACGAAAGTCAGACAAGAATTCAGGAATCTCAGAGGGAATAGATGATGAAATGGAAACCAAAGGTACGTCCCCATGAGTTCCTTTACATCCCCAGCTTAACACAGACATAGCTCTCCAGTCGAGGACTGGGTTATGAGATTGCAGCCATGGCAATCCCAGCACCAAAACATCATGTAGATTATACAGCACCAGAAAGCGAATAACCTCCTGGTGATCCGGATTAACACGCATAGTCACTTGTGTCCAGTATTGTGGTTTATTACTAGCCAATGGGGTGGAGTCAATCCCTTTCAGAGGTATCGGAGCCTCCAATGGCTCCAAATCATACCCACAGCGTTTGGCAAAGGACCAATCCATAAGACTCAAAGCAGCGCCAGAGTCGACATAGGCGTCCGCGGTAATAGAGGACAAAGAACAAATCAGGGTCACAGATAGAATAAACTTAGACTGTAAAGTGCTAATTGAAACAGACTTGTAAGGCTTCTTAGTACGCTTAAAGCATGCTGATATAACATGAGTTGAATCACCACAATAGAAGCACAACCCATTTTTTCGTCTAAAATTCTGCCGCTCGCTTCTGGACAGAATTCTATCACATTGCATATTTTCTGGCGTTTTCTCAGTAGACACCGCCAAATGGTGCACAGGTTTGCGCTCCCGCAGACGCCTATCGATCTGAATAGCCATCGTCATGGACTCATTCAGACTCGCAGGCACAGGGAACCCCACCATAACATCCTTAATGGCATCAGAGAGACCTTCTCTGAAAATCGCCGCCAGGGCGCACTCATTCCACTGAGTAAGCACAGACCATTTGCGGAATTTTTGGCAGTATATTTCAGCTTCATCTTGCCCCTGAGACAAGGACATCAAGGCCTTTTCCGCCTGAAGCTCTAAATGAGGTTCCTCATAAAGCAACCCCAAGGCCAGAAAAAACGCATCCACATTGAGCAACGCAGGATCCCCTGGTGCCAATGCAAAAGCCCAGTCCTGAGGGTCGCCCCGGAGCAAGGAAATTACAATCCTGACCTGCTGTGCAGGGTCTCCGGCAGAGCGAGACTTCAGGGACAAAAACAATTTGCAATTATTTTTAAAATTTTGAAAGTGAGATCTATTCCCCGAGAAGAATTCAGGCAAAGGAATTCTAGGCTCAGACATAGGTGCATGAACAACAAAATCTTGCAAATTTTGTACCTTTGTGGCGAGATTATTCAAACCTGTAGCTACACTCTGAAGATCCATTTGAAACAGGTGAACACAGAGCCATTCAAGGATTAGAAGGAGAGAAAGAGAGGAAGGCTGCAGCATAGGCAAACTAGCAAGTGATTCAATTAAGAGCACACTCAGAACTAGAGGGAAAAAAAAAAAAAAAAAAAATTGTGGCAGACTTCTTTTTTCTCTCCTTTCTCAGCCAGTAATTTAACCCTTTTTTTTAGGCCGGTCAAACTGTCGTGATTCTCAATGGCGAGAGAACATAGCCCAGCATATATGAGAACTAGCTCTTGGAAGATGGAAACTATACTGACCATGAACTAAACCTGCCGCACAACTAGAAGTGGCCGGGTAGCATGCCTACGTTTTTTATCCCTAGATGCCCAGCGCCAGCCGGAGAACTACCTAATCCTAGCAGAGGAAAAGACAGTCCTGGCTCACCTCTAGAGAAATTTTCCCAAAAGGCAGACAGAGGCCCCCACATATATTGGCGGTGATTTTAGATGAAATGACAAACGTAGTATGAAAATAGGTTTAGCAAAATCGAGGTCCGCTTACTAGATAGCATGAAGACAGAAAGGGCACTTTCATGGTCAGCAGAAAACCCTATCAAAACACCATCCAGAAATTACTTTAAGACTCTAGCATTAACTCATAACACCAGAGTGGCAATTTCCGCTCACAAGAGCTTTCCAGACACAGTAACGAAACAGCAGCTGTGAACAGGAACAAAATGCAAAAACACACAAGGACAAAAGTCCAACTTAGCTAGGAGTTGTCTAGTAGCAGGAACATGCACAGAAGGCTTCTGATTACATTGTTGACCGGCATGAAACTGACAGAGGAGCAAGGTTATATAGCGACTCCCACATCCTGATAGGAGCAGGTGAACAGAGGGGATGATGCACACAAGTACAATTCCACAAGTGGCCACCGGGGAAGCCCAGAATCCAATTTACAACAGATCTTGTTGAAACTGTCAATACGTTCTTTCATTCATCACATGCGCTGTGTTGTGAATACGCTACAGCTGGCTATAAGAGACAGTCTGCAAGAAGGACATGCTGCTGCACTGATTGGCAAGGTGAGAAAATTGGCTACTGTTGCCATAACCCCTAAAGTTGACTCAATTTTGAAGAGACGTGCTGGAAAAGGGGCAATTATTGATCAAGCCACACGATGGGGCAGTACTTACTTAATGATTCAGGTTGAACTGAAAACCTTTCTTGTAGACATGGCTAACCCTCAACTGATGCTAAACGAAAGTTAGTGGAATCAGGTGACTGATCTGGAAAAATTGCTAGAGCACCCATTTACAGTGACTAAAAAAGTACAAGCAGAGGACTCAACTCCAGGTATTTTCTTAAAGGAGTGGAAGAACCTGATGTTTCGCCTGTCCCAAAGAGGAGGGTTAATTGCAAGTGGCATTGCTACATCAATGAAACGGAGAGAGGAGCTACTATTACAAAATAACATTCTTTTGGCAGCTGTTTATGTAGACCCAATGCATCGGATTCTTCTAGATGATCAACAGCTAACTAGAGGAAAAGAAGCTCTGTTTGAAATAGCAGTAAGGATGAAAGGGTTGCAAAACAGTCAGGAGGAACAAGAAGAATTTGGTCGTCCTGCCACATCTTCACCCTCATCAACTGATGAAGAATTTAATTTGGAAAAATATTTGGATCACAAGGACCGTGCAAAGCGTTCCCGCATAGAAGAAGAGTCATCCCCATCAAAGAACACAGCCAGTACATTTCAGCAGAATTTTTCATGTGCACTAAAAGAAATTGAGAAATTTGACCGTTCATCAAAAATAACAGTGCAACAAGCGATTCCTCTGTATCTTGACATTGTCAGAGATGTTGCCCGAGTGGTTACTGCTTTGCCACAAACCCAAGTTAGTGTAGAGAGGTTGTTCTCTGCTCTCAAAATAATTAGACCAGATTTGAGGGCATCCATGAAGGAGGATCTGACAGAGGCAATACTTTTTCTGAGGACAAATTTATAGATTTCTTCTTATTAACTGCATAACAGTGTTTATTGCATATTTACTTACAAGAGTTTAGAAAAGTTTATAAAAGTTATTTGCTATATTCTAATTGTATTCTAATAAATATAGTTTTTGCTCTGAGTGGTCTGATTACTTATATGATGGTGAGAAACTGAATAAGCACGATGTTAATATTTTACAACAGTAAATTTATTGTTACGAATTGGCTATTTATGAAGGAGTCGGAGTCGGAACCTGATAAAATCCAGGAGTCGGAGTTGCAACTGTGGCTTACCGACTCCACAGCCCTGCTGCTAAGCGGACTAAAAATAATCAAATAGCAAAGAAATGCTTTTTAAAGGGAACCTGTCACCCCCAAAATTGAAGGTGAGCTAAGCCCACCGGCATCAGGGGCTTATCTACAGCATTCTGTAATTCTGTAGATAAGCCCCCGATGTAACCTGAAAGATGAGAAAAAGAGGTTAGATTATACTCACCTGGGGGGCGGTCTGATCCGGGGTCTCCCATCTTTTTACGATGACGTCCTCTTCTTGTCTTCACGCTGCGGCATGTTGAGGGCAGACCAAAGTACTGCAGTGCGCAGGCGCCGGTAAAGGTCAGACAGGCCCGGCACCTGCGCACTGCAGTACTTTGCTCTGCCCTCAACAGTGTGAAGACAAGTGTGAAGACAGTGTGAAGACAAGAAGAGGACGTAATCGTAAGAAGATGGGAGGTGCTGGACCGGACCACGACACCCATCGGACCGGACCACAGCGGGAAAGCCCCTGCACTCCGAACCCCCGACATCCAGGGCCTCGAACCCCCGACATCCTGCAACCAATCAGCGACAGACGCAGTCCAGCCACGAATTGACGCGGGATTTAAACCACGCTTCGCTGATTGGTCGTGCCCGGCCGGCCGCGACCAATCAGCGATATTGGCACGGGATTTAAACACCTTTTCAGTGATTTGTCGCGCATGGCCGGCCGTGACCAATCAGCGATATTGTCGTGGTATTTAAACACCGCTTCGGTCATTGGTCGTGCTCGGCCGCGACCAATCAGCGATATTGGCGCGGGATTTAAACACCGCTTCAGTGATTGGTAGCTCACGGCCGGCCGCGACCAATCAGCGATATTGGCGCGGTATTTAAACACCGCTTCGGTCATTGGTCATGCCCGTCCGGCCGCGACCAATCAGCGACAGGCGCAGTCCAGCTGCGAATTGGCGCCAGAATTGAACCACGCTTCGCTGATCGGCCAGCCGGGTGCGACCAATCAGCGATATTGGGGCGGAATTTAACCCCCACTCACAGCGCGGCGTACATACATACATATTCTAGAATACCCGATGCGTTAGAATCGGGCCTCTATCTAGTAATAATAATAATTTTATTTCTATAGCACCAACATATTCCGCAGCACTTTACATTTTAGAAGGGACTTGTACAGACAATAAAAGACATTACAGCATCCCAATAATCACATCACAATCAACAGATACCAAGAGGAATGAGGGCCCTGCTCGCAAGCTTAGAATCTATGAGTAAAATGGGGAGACACGAAAGGTGGATGGTGACTTTGAGAATCATATCGTTAGGTCATTTCACAGCACAATTAGAGCACCATAAAAACAAAACTTAAAAAACAAATTGGAATTGTGCTTTTTTGCACAATTTCACCGCACTTGAATGACAATGTCCTTCAAAAATACCAACTAAGATTTGTAAGAGGGCACCAACCAATATATTAGGATCAAGCCAGTGCATACTCGAGTATGAGCAACTAAAGAGAAAAAGAAGGATGCATATGCTAAGGGATCACCGTATAGAAAAATATATTTTAACATAAATAAATGGCACAAAAGAGACAAGATACAAAGAAATTTTAAAAACAATTAAAAGGGTCAAAGGCCCCAAAAAATACAAACAAGGTGAAAATCTATAATAAGGCAAACACCTGTCCTCTTTACCCATAAAATAACGCACAAGGTATCTGTGGGTCAAAGTAAGGGAATACAAAGGTGGCAACAAGAGCAATACACAGAATAAACGTGACGTGCAATACACTCACTGGCCACTTTATTAGGTACACCTGTCCAACTTCTTGTTAACACTTAATTTCTAATCAGCCAATCACATGGCGGCAACTCAGTGCATTTAGGCATGTAGACATGGTCAAGACAATCTCCTGCAGTTCAAACCGAGCATCCGTATGGGGAAGAAAGGTGATTTGAGTGCCTTTGAACGTGGCATGGTTGTTGGTGCCAGAAGGGCTGGTCTGAGTATTTCAGAAACTGCTGATCTACTGGGATTTTCACGCACAACCATCTCTAGGGTTTACAGAGAATGGCCCGAAAAAGAAAAAAAATCCAGTGAGCGGCAGTTCTGTGGGCGGAAATGCCTTGTTGATGCCAGAAGTCAGAGGAGAATGGGCAGACTGGTTCGAGCTGATAGAAAGGCAACAGTGACTCAAATCGCCACCCGTTACAACCAAGGTAGGCCTAAGAGCATCTCTGAAAGCACAGTGCGTCGAACTTTGAGGCAGATTGGCTACAGCAGCAGAAGACCACACCGGGTACCACTCCTTTCAGCTAAGAACAGGAAACTGAGGCTACAATTTGCACAAGCTCATCGAAATTGGACAGTAGAAGATTGGAAAAACGTTGCTTGGTCTGATGAGTCTCGATTTCTGCTGCGACATTCGGATGGTAGGGTCAGAATTTGGCGTAAACAACATGAAAGCATGGATCCATCCTGCCTTGTATGGAGCATCTTTGGGATGTGCAGCCGACAAATCTGCGGCAACTGTGTGATGCCATCATGTCAATATGGACCAAAATCTCTGAGGAATGCTTCCAGCACCTTGTTGAATCTATGCCACGAAGAATTGAGGCAGTTCTGAAGGCAAAAGGGGTCCAACCCGTTACTAGCATGGTGTACCTAATAAAGTGGCCAGTGAGTGTATATAACTATAGTAATATTAACAACAAGCAGACTATGCCAAAAATAATACACAATAAAAGATATATTAATCTATTATATGCTGTTTGAAGTCTGCTTAAAGACAAAACCAGAAAGAGACTTTGAAGACTCAACTGTGAAGAACATGTGATATAGCATGAGATGGAATGGAGGCCAAGATCCCAATATGGAACCTGAAAAATGGCAGAAGATAAATGAGGACGTAGGTCATTCAAAAATACAATTCGTCCTGCAAAAAACAAACCCTATGTTGACAGAAAAACATGGAAATCTTGAAAGAAGGGGAGGTAAAAATGTAAATGAAAAAATGGAAAGTTTCCTAGATAGGAAGTGGTTAATGTGCGTTTTTTATTTCGATCGGGAGCAGATTGACCTTGTTCCTTGGCATCATGATCTTCTATTACTTTAAAATGCAAATCAAACAGTAAATCAAACATAAACCAAGATAATGAGCCAGATAGTATAATGCTATTAAACAGGTACCCTCCTGTGAGCTCCCAGGTATGAGCTCCTCACATCTAAAATTTTGTAGGGAATATATATATTTTTTTTTTTTGCACAAGAAAATGTTTTATTTACATACTGCCATGTAATATTTGAGGAAGTAAATGTTACATGCAAAGTAGCACAAGGGCTGATAAATACAAGAACTCTTGGGTACAGTTTGTATTAATATATTATATATATTTATATATATATGTTGACCTAAAACTAGATTATATTTTTCACATAAGTCGTAACAATAAATAAAAAAAAACAAATAAAACAAACGTGTCAAAATATTAGACTTTGTCGTTTTTCGAATAAGGAAGTGAATCCAATATCACATGTCGGAGAATGGCAAAGGTATGTGAACATTTATGACTAGCAGATAATTTGAAGATGAAATTAGATACTGGTGTTTTCAACCAATGGGATGACAATCAGGTGTGAATGAGTGACCCATTTTATTTAAAGTACAAGGGTCTATTATAGTCTGATATACGCAACACATTTGTAAAAGTGTATCAGGGTTCAAACAAACAAGATTTGTGAGTACCTCAAAGGAGAGTTGCTAATACTAATCAGGCTGGAAAGGTAAAAGATCACTCCTAGAGAAAGGCATATAATAGACTGCAAGGTCACAAAGGAACCCAAGGTAACTTCTAAGCTACTAAAGGCCTCTCTCACATTAGCTAATAATGTTCATGAGTCCACCATCAGGAAGACACTGAACAACAATGAGTTGCATGGCAGGATTAAAAGGATAAAACTACTGCTATCCAAAAAAGAACATTGCTGCACATCTGCAGTTTGCTGCTTATCACCTGGACAAGCCAGAAGTCTACTGAACTGATGTTTTGTGGATGGATGAGACCAAAATATGTCTATTTGGTTTAAATGAGAAACATTTGAAAAAAAGAAAAACCCAGCATTATAGCATAACTGCATAAAAACCTCATAACATCTGGGAACATGGTGGTAGTATCATGGTTTGGGCCTGTTTTACTCCATCTGGATCAGGACGGCATGTCATCACTGATGGGACAATTAATTCTGAATTATACCAGGAAATTCTAAAGTAAAATGTCAGGACATCTGTCCATGATCTGAATCTCCAGACAATATGAGTCATGCAGCAAACTAACAACCCAAAGCACAAGGTGGGAGAAAACCCACCAACATAACAAAGTTTAAGCTGTTTTGTATGGAGGAACGGGTGAAAATTCCTCTAAATTGAGATGCAGGATTAACTAACAATTTCCGGAAACATTTACATGTAGTTATTGGTACATAAAGGGATCACACCAGATACTGAAAGGATGGCTTTGTAAAACAGGCATCATCCGCTGGGAATCACGTAGACTTATGTAAAATTATTATTATTATAAATGTCTAATATTTTTGACTCATTTATTTAATTTGGTTTTCTTTATCTACTTTTAGGACTTAATTGAAAACTTGATGTAGTTTTAGGTTAAATTTATGAGATATGGAAAATTCTGAAGGGTTCACAAACATTCAAGTATTATGTTATGTTGCTTTAGACAAAATAATATCTTTAAAAGTCAAATTTTCATCATATTTGCTGCATTTTTCTAACCCTTTACCAACATCAGCTGTACCATGTATTGTGCTTGTTGGGTGTGGGAGAATAGAGCAGGTTAAGGAACTGAGCCCACATCATACCAGGTACATGCTGGCTGTGGTACATAGCCAGCATCTGCCTCTAAAAGCAGCGATTAGAGCTGAGCTCGGATCACTGCTGTTAAGCTCCTAAATGTCTTGTCAATCTCTGACAGCAGCATTTATTTGCATAGTCCGGCAGGTGCACCGTTCTGTTCGTCTATCGACCCACTACAACGTGAAGGTGGGGTATTTGGTGTGAATCACTTTGAATGACCAGGTCCATCTGCTCCATAAGTAATCTGTGGCCAATGGATGGGAGCCCTATGAACCGGCTCTTACCTGACAGCATTTGCATCTCCTGGTTCGTTTTAGCATTCTGATACCACATCACATGTACGTCATGCCACAACTATAACATTGTGCCTGGTCGGATAATCAAAAGAGAAGCCATGGATGTCGTCAGATAGGAGGCAGTTTTCAGGGCTCACATCCAGCGGCCACAGACTACTGACGTGGCTGATGGACTGGGTCCTGCAAATCGATTCGCATCAACTCTTGGTCACAGCAGATGCTTACACAGGAAGGAAAAATAAAGAATACAATAACAAATCTACTTGTGGAAATCATTTTGAGCCAAATTATCACATTTCTGCCAATAAGAGCTGGCCCATTCACCTATAAGTGCTCTTATGGTGGATCGCAAACATTTAGGATCAGCAGCATTTTATCTTCTAACAGGCCATCCAAGTTCAAAGAATAATGCACAGGTCATAATAAATTAAAATGTTCCCTTCTTAGCTATAATATTTATTACCAAGCTCTAAAGAGGCTCTGGAGTCAACAAAACAGCCGCCTTTCAAAAGCTCTAAAGCAAGAATAATAGTATGGATGAAGCCTTCCATGAGTTTGTTAAACCAGGAACAACACAATGGGATGTTCATGTATCTAAATAACTTTGGCCTTCTAATGTCTGCTTTGCAGTGGGTCCTGGGTCCCACACTATAAAAACAAACTAATAGATTAATTATCTACTATATTTAGATACAGATTATAATTTTTTTTTAAATCCAGTAGATGGCAGTAGTGTTGCACTACTCCGAACATCTGGCTACAGAAGCGTTCACATTGCGCTCTTCCTCTTCCCATATACACAACCGTATCCATACAATTAACTGAGATGCTCAAAAGTCAGAGTAAATTGGAAGATATTTCAGATGTATCAGAAATGCCACTCTTCCTTCTATAAAGGCAAAGTTAAAAGAGGAAGAATCTGACATCTGGCACCTCAATGGTTAAAAAAAATAAAATTGTATTCTGGCAGTAGCTCTGTCATTTTCCATTTTTTGTTTTGTATTATTAGTTGTCTTATTTTGCGCCAAATTCTTTTAAAAGGAACACACGATTTATGATTTTGCAGTAAGGTCAAAAATGGTCTTTTTTGCGGCCTTGAACAGATTTGGCAACTCTTTGGCATCAAAAGTCGTACGTTTCACAAATTGTTGCAAGAATTGTGCCAAAATACTGGCGCACTCAAAAATTACACAAGAGGAGGACTGAAGTGGCGTTGGACCAAATTTAGCAACTTTCTAAAAAGTTGCAATTATTGAATCAGGCAAAAATATCTGGAATCACAAAACTCCACCCACAAAGCAGAAAACTAATAAATAAACCAGAAGAGCACATATAATATAGACTTAAAAAACCACACAAACAGAATAATAGAATAAACAAGCTGAAAGGCAATGATGAATCGGGGTCAAAGTATTCACAAAATATTGGTGTATGGAAGGACTGCTACCCACGTGACCACAAACAATGTCTCCTCGGCGTGACCTGTCATTGATTTACATAGTCTGTCTTACTAAACAGGCACATATGGATAAAAATTGATTTTCTAAATAAAATGACTTTTTATAAATCATTAAGATTCCACTGAAAGTAAACTGAAAATAAAACATGCCTCTTCATTAAGGACTTGTTCATTTATCTACATATACAGAAGCAAAAAAATAACTTTTTTTTTTACTTAAAGGGGTATTTCAATCTCATTCATTCATTGGTCAGACAAAAATAACTGCGCTAATCACAGCTTAGCGGACTGTAGTACACTGTTCTGTAATGTCCATTGAGCGTATGTTTAAGGTTTTCCCTATATAAAGTATGGCCTCCACAAGTGCCTCCTGATCTTATGGGGTTAAAAAAGTTATACTTCCGGAAAGAGGGGGTAATTGGCAGAAAAAAACATTTCTAAGGGAAATGTATTGGATCTTACTTATGGATACTACACAGACTAATGACATGAACTGATACTACATATATTTATTAGACGTGACCTTTTGTATATTACAATCAGTATTAGTGATAAACACTGTATGGAAATCGTCGGACCTGGTTTCAGGCCTCTGCATCCCTTCCCCTGGCTGCTGCTCGCCATCCTTCTTTAATTGACGTGGATGATGCCTCGTGTCACCCACATTGCTGGGCGACATCTTGCACTTGTGCACAGAATCGCGCATGCGCCCATGTTTTCGGCTCTGCAAGTAGTAGTGCAAAGCATAGTGCACCGGTGCCAGGCCCCAAATTCTGTGCACTGGTGCAAGACTTCACCCTAAGAAAAACAAATATTTTATAAAGAGGGCCTCAGTATCCTAAGAACCAAAGAAAAATAGACCCCTAAAAATATACTTTTATTGTTTAGTTAAAAGTAAAAAAAAACTCAAAAACCTTCTAAACATAGTATTATAGAGGTGAGACCAGCAAGGGCAATCAAGGGTACAACCATAATGATGTTAACTTGCATTGCATATTAAGGGTAGCATCATTAAAATTGGATGGAGGTATACCACCAAAAGGTGAAAGACATGTATGATCTTGTGACTTAGCTGCTAACTCTAAATACGCTCAAAGAAAATATTGCTATTACACATGCGGAGGTCAAGTCATGATGCCCCACAAATTTGTGAGAAGCTAAAAATCTAATATAGAGTCAGGAAGACAACGCTTATGAAGTGGAGCACTACCCTATCCCTTATATCCTAGTATTCAAAGCAAAGACCATGGGAGCTTAACGAACAATTCAGATTGTGTAGCAAAACTTGCCGAGAAGTTGTGCAATAGTGTCCACCACAATACTGTATCCGGTGACCAAAGTGGTAATGTCTGCAATAGAAGACTGCTGAAAACCCCACAAGCAACAAAACAAATAGGGCAGAAAGAAATGTCCCATGCACTACCAGAAGAAGAGGAAAACATAGTTATCCCTGAGGAAAACCACTTTCAGGTGGGTCAGTCCCAACAGTCCAACTATGATAAGAGCTCCTTGTTGTCTAGAAAGATTTCACGACTCTGTGATATTTATCCAGGTTGCCTGTGACGGCAATTGAAAGTAAGGAAGAGAAGATGTAATCAACAACAAAGGTTCTGTACCCATTTGACTCCCAGCTGGAAGAACTGAAACTGCAAAGCTATATTCCAGGGACATTTTTAGAAGCTAGGATCGGAAGAAGGGAGAGTTAGTGAGTTGGTGTGCGCCTTCTTATGACCAGGTGACCATGCAGTTCTGCGTGCGGTGGATGTGCAACAATGGAGTCAGAGCAGAGAAGAAAGAGGTGAAAAAGGCAGAGAAGATTGACTGACGGGAGCCATTTGGTCAAAAAAAGCTGGAAAGTGTTCAGCACCTGGTGTACCGACAGAACGTCTAACATTCAAGTCAGTCTGAATTACAACAGCTCACACACCTGTTGTGCTGCAGGTAATACCTGTATTATGGAGACTGTATTCAATAGAGATATCAGTTGTTTTGAATTGAAACTGAGAATTTAAAAAAAAATATTTCTTGAATAATTCCAAAAGCTTTCCTGTTACATTTCTAATGACTGTGGAAGGGTTTCATTATTTGGCCATTCTGCACTGCGGAGACTGTGTGCCATTACTAGCCAGTTGTGATTACCAAAAAACTTACAACTAGTGATGAACTGGATGATCCACAGAGGATCGGGTTGAGTCAAATTTCCAAAAATTTGTCGTTTCACTTGAATTCAAACACTTTGAGATTGAACTCATTGTTCACAAAAAGAAAAACTTGCCCAGCACCATTTTTCTCACTGCTGAAGCAACACAGAGCAGGCTCATGTCTTTTTGCCGTAAATCTAATTTGCTGGTAAAATTCAGCGGTCAGCAAATTCGAATTTCAAAAGATCTGCTCATCTCTACTTACAACCTACTTAACTATTTTATTTCCTGTTCATGTCCTATTTGAACTGCAACTTAAATGTAACGGCACCTTAGTGTCTAAATCTAGATAATGCCAGACGTATGTTACACCGGTAAATTTTAGAGTTAAAAACAATATGGTATTAAAAGCTTTACATTTATATTAGTAAGGTTTGTCCAATACTGCTATGGCTACACAACAGCGCTCTAGGCCTCCCACTGTGCAGGAAAATGCAACATAGCACCATTTTACTAATGGGGCCACACACAGTGCAGGAAAAATACAAAAATACTACAATTATTATTTTTTCCCTTAGAGAGGAGTTATTTTGTTTCTAAATATTTCAATTTCACATTAAAATAAGAGCTATTTTGACATATGTTGTACGATCAAATGTCAGCATTAATCACACAAAATTCATTTCTGCATAAATAACCTTTAAAATGCAATCTAAAGGTTAAATGCAAAATATAGCAAAGAAACTGATGCTAGATTAAAATTGCTCAGCCACAAACTACAATTCTTAGACTGAAAGTTTACTTTTGTCTAATGGGATAAAATATTTGAAGCATGGGAGGGCATATTTCTGGTTCAGCTGTCCATGGGAAAGGGGTGCCTATTAGGGAGCTGATCTGTGACAAATAGATTACCTTTTGGCTCTGTGTACTGCCCCATTATAATTTGATTCTATTGTTCCATCATCAAAGTCTGAAAGGTGCCAGAGAAACTCCTAGGAACTTACAGGCCTCTCTTGTTCAGGACGCTGCTGTGTTCTTTCAACCCAAGTACAGGTCCTTCTCAAAAAATTAGCATATAGTGTTAAATTTCATTATTTACCATAATGTAATGATTACAATTAAACTTTCATATATTATAGATTCATTATCCACCAACTGAAATTTGTCAGGTCTTTTATTGTTTTAATACTGATGATTTTGGCATACAACTCCTGATAACCCAAAAAACCTGTCTCAATAAATTAGCATATCAAGAAAAGGTTCTCTAAATGACCTATTACCCTAATCTTCTGAATCAACTAATTAACTCTAAACACATGCAAAAGATACCTGAGGCTTTTAAAAACCCCCTGCCTGGTTCATTACTCAAAACCCCCATCATGGATAAGACTAGCGACCTGACAGATGTCAAGAAGGCCATCATTGACACCCTCAAGCAAGAGGGTAAGACCCAGAAAGAAATTTCTCAACAAATAGGCTGTTCCCAGAGTGCTGTATCAAGGCACCTCAATGGTAAGTCTGTTGGAAGGAAACAATGTGGCAGAAAACGCTGTACAACGAGAAGAGGTGACCAGACCCTGAGGAAGATTGTGGAGAAGGACCGATTCCAGACCTTGGGGAACCTGAGGAAGCAGTGGACTGAGTCTGGTGTGGAAACATCCAGAGCCACCGTGCACAGGCGTGTGCAGGAAATGGGCTACAGGTGCCGCATTCCCCAGGTAAAGCCACTTTTGAACCATAAACAGCGGCAGAAGCGCCTGACCTGGGCTACAGAGAAGCAGCACTGGACTGTTGCTAAGTGGTCCCAAGTACTTTTTTCTGATGAAAGCAAATTTTGCATGTCATTCGGAAATCAAGGTGCCAGAGTCTGGAGGAAGACTGGGGAGAAGGAAATGCCAAAATGCCTGAAGTCCAGTGTCAAGTACCCACAGTCAGTGATGGTGTGGGGTGCCATGTCAGCTGCTGGTGTTGGTCCACTGTGTTTCATCAAGGGCAGGGTCAATGCAGCTAGCTATCAGGAGATTTTGGAGCACTTCATGCTTCCATCGGCTGAAATGCTTTATGGAGATGAAGATTTCATTTTTCAGCACGACCTGGCACCTGCTCACAGTGCCAAAACCACTGGTAAATGGTTTACTGACCATGGTATTACTGTGCTCAATTGGCCTGCCAACTCTCCTGACCTGAACCCCATAGAGAATCTGTGGGATATTGTGAAGAGAAAGTTGAGAGACGCAAGACCCAACACTCTGGGTGAGCTTAAGGACGCTATTGAAGCATCCTGGGCCTCCATAACATCTCAGCAGTGTCACAGGCTGATTGCCTCCATGCCACGCCGCATTGAAGCAGTCATTTCTGCCAAAGGATTCCCGACCAAGTATTGAGTGCATAACTGAACATTATTATTTGATGGTTTTTTTGTTTGGTATTAAAAAACACTTTTATTTGATTGGTCGGGTGAAATATGCTAATTTATTGAGACAGGTTTTTTGGGTTATCAGGAGTTGTATGCCAAAATCATCAGTATTAAAACAATAAAAGACCTGACAAATTTCAGTTGGTGGATAATGAATCTATAATATATGAAAGTTTAATTGGAATCATTACATTATGGTAAATAATGAAATTTAACACTATATGCTAATTTTTTGAGAAGGACCTGTATATTCTTAATAGAGAGGAAGGCAGGGGCGGACATACCGCCGGTTCAACCGATGCAACTGCAGCGGGGCCCAGAGTGGGAGGGGGCCCAGACGGAGATACAAAGCAATGAGGTGAATGACAGCCGGCGGCAGTATTATTGCTAACAGGAGAAGCAGGGGGCCCGCTCTGCTGCGCACATGTGATATGACGGTCAAAAGGGGCCCCCTTCCTGACCTCACCTGTTAGCATACATTTTGCTGCTGTCCGGCTGTCACTGGTGCTTCGCGGTGACAGCAGATGCAGGAAGAGATGGGGAGGGGGAGGGTCCCTCAGTGAGTCACTGAAGCTGCGGCTCTGCTTGTGACTGACTGCTGCTGTGCACGTGCGCACTCTTCCCAGAGCCTCAGTGATACGCGGGACTGGGATACACATGAAAATATGGGGAGGAATCACTACTCTAGGTAGGTGAAGGGCCGGCCCGCCGGGAGTCTGTAAGGCTGAGAGCAGTGGACAGGCTCCATGTCTCCCCTGCTCATTTTCTGTGTTCTTCTGGGACGGACCAGCTCCCTGCAACTGCACTCTGTAGGTACACATTCCATGTGATGTATGTTGGTCTGTCTAGTGTGTGTGTGTATGTACTGCTGTGTGTGTATACTGCTCTGTGTGTATATAGGGCTAGTGTGTGTGTGTGTATACTGCTGTGTGCGTGTATATAGCGCTAGTGCGTGTATATAGGGCTAGTGTGTGTGTGTGTACTGCTGTGTGTGTATATAGGGCTAGTGTGTGTGTGTATACTGCTGTGTGCGTGTATATAGGGCTAGTGCATGTATATAGGGCTAGTGTGTGTATATAGGGCTAGTGTGTGTGTGTGTACTGCTGTGTGTGTATATAGGGCTAGTGTGTGTGTATATAGGGCTAATGTGTGTGTATACTGCTGTGTGTGTATACTGCTGTGTGCGTGTATATAGGGCTAGTGTGTGTGTGTACTGCTGTGTATATAGGGCTAGTGTGTGTGTGTATACTGTTGTGTGTGTATACTGCTGTGTGCGTGTATATAGGGCTAGTGTGTGTGTGTGCTGCTATGTATATAGGGCTAGTGTGTGTGCTATGTATATAGGGCTAGTGTGTGTGTGCTGCTATGTATATAGGGCTAGTGTGTGTGTGCTGCTATGTATATAGGGCTAGTGTGTGTGTGCTGCTATGTATATAGGGCTAGTGTGTGTGTGCTGCTATGTATATAGGGCTAGTGTGTGTGTGCTGCTATGTATATAGGGCTAGTGTGTGTGTGCTGCTATGTATATAGGGCTAGTGTGTGTGTGCTGCTATGTATATAGGGCTAGTGTGTGTGTGCTGCTATGTATATAGGGCTAGTGTGTGTGTACTGCTGTGTGTGTATATAGGGCTAGTGTGTGTGTGTATACTGCTGTGTGCGTGTATATAGGGCTAGTGCATGTATATAGGGCTAGTGTGTGTATATAGGGCTAGTGTGTGTGTGTGTACTGCTGTGTGTGTATATAGGGCTAGTGTGTGTGTATATAGGGCTAATGTGTGTGTATACTGCTGTGTGTGTATACTGCTGTGTGCGTGTATATAGGGCTAGTGTGTGTGTGTACTGCTGTGTATATAGGGCTAGTGTGTGTGTGTATACTGTTGTGTGTGTATACTGCTGTGTGCGTGTATATAGGGCTAGTGTGTGTGTGTGCTGCTATGTATATAGGGCTAGTGTGTGTGCTATGTATATAGGGCTAGTGTGTGTGTGCTGCTATGTATATAGGGCTAGTGTGTGTGTGCTGCTATGTATATAGGGCTAGTGTGTGTGTGCTGCTATGTATATAGGGCTAGTGTGTGTGTGCTGCTATGTATATAGGGCTAGTGTGTGTGTGCTGCTATGTATATAGGGCTAGTGTGTGTGTGCTGCTATGTATATAGGGCTAGTGTGTGTGTGCTGCTATGTATATAGGGCTAGTGTGTGTGTGCTGCTATGTATATAGGGCTAGTGTGTGTGTGCTGCTATGTATATAGGGCTAGTGTGTGTGCTGCTATGTAAATAGGGCTAGTGTGTGTGTGTGTGTGTATCTTCTGCTGTGTATACGCATATGTTATTATAGGCATTTTATACACAGTGTACATGCATGAGTGGGGCCTCGACGTATTTCCTGCACAGGGGCCCATTGCTGCTTGTGTCCGCCCCTGGAGGAAGGTATCATCTCAGCAGTTTGACTGGAGTAAGTCAGTTTCTCTTTATATTTAATAATAAAGTGCTGAGCGGCGCCAAGTATTATAGGGTTAATACTCCTGCTGCGAATATAACAATCACCACCAATGATTGTAAAAAACAAGAATCAGCCGCTTTCACTCTGCGCACCCAGGAGGATACCGGCCTGCCTGCACGAGTGCACGCCGCTGCATGTGTTAGTTCAGTTAAGCGTCACGCTGCCACCGGCCGGGGCAGCTGCCGCATGTGAACAGAATCGGTGACTACAGCTTTCAGCACAACAATACCAGCCGTTGCTGGGGATTGCAGCCTTCAGTCAAGAAGCCCCTCCACTGATATGAAATGACATTCAGATCACTCTGTAGCCACTTTACCGAGTACCAGGCCAGTCATAACTCACCCAGATGGGGGGATATGTTTACAAGATATGAACTTATGGTTTTTGCATCTTGTGCACTGCTTGATTTAATTTTCCGCTCTCAGGGTTTTTATTAGCGCGAATACGGATATTTAATATCCTTTTTAGACTGACTCTCTTTATATTTAACTACTTCTCAGACTCATTTTGTAGACTACCAAGATTCAAATTGAGAAACTTTAGTCTGGAAGTACCAGTAAGTGAGCCCTAAGGCTTCACTGTTGTGTACAAGAGAATTTTCTCTGCCTAAAAAGCTAAATAGCATTCTTCATAACAGGCATAATATAATGGTGTTCCAACGAAGAAGAAAAGTGAATCTCAATACTGATGCATTCAGTCACAGATGTAACAAAGACACTACAGATCAGACAACATCTGTTTCTCATGTATTCACTCTTCTTCTGGCCCTTTAAATACGTATTACAATGCATAATTATCTAAACATTTAGGAAATACACTTAGGTAGTGTGTATAAATTACAAAATGACTTAAAAAACAATTTAGACATACGAATATTGATTATAAAAATGGCCTCAGATCATTTTGGACATTAACACCCAGAGTATCCAATATCTCTGATTTAAAAATCAATTTGTCACCCATAAACCTCATGCGGCCAAGATCATTGTTGTGTTCAAGCCGCATGTGGTAAATGAGTCATGGTAAACCTTTACCTGTTTGTAAAGAGCGTGCATGCTGCAATCACATACAGTATGATGGCATATATCACATATTTAGCTAGGCACAAGCGAAATTGGTTGACACTACATCCATAACTACGGTAACCAATTTTGTAAAATCTTTACAAAACAGACACCTACAGTAGTTACACATTTAAAGATTAGTTGTCATTATATAAAAGATTTTATACATCACATGTGCTGCTGAATCGTGGGGTCCTGATCATGAGAACCCCCACAATCAGTGAAAATATCACACTGAAGTCCAACGCTCCTGTCTGATCTACATACACATGGTGGTGTTCGGGCTCAGTAGTAAATCCATAGGTCCATACGCTTACTGTCAAAGAGTTGGCAATGGAGCAATAGACTTGCTATTGAGCCCATACACAATTCTGTGCTCGCCCCTCATGGAAGAGCTGAGCAAAAAGAAAAGAAAAAGAAGTGTGCAAACGCCAGAAGATCACCGAATAAAAAATATCAATTTTATTTATATAATTACACTCTAGAACAGTGCACAAAAAGATAAAAACAAATAAAAATGCTGAAAACCGAAGCAGAAGAACACATAGGTGACAGAATATAATAAGACTAACACCTCATTAGCAAAAAAGAGATGACATACAATACATCCATGGGCCATACGGATATATACCAGTGTACACAAAACTGTGATCACCACAAAATGTAGGATACTATAAAGTGTTCTGTCTATGGCTTAAAAGAGAAACAACATAATAGTCACCAAAGCCAACATGAACAAAGTACAAAGTATTTAAACAGGTATATGATGCAGAAAAGAAAATAGCATAGTGTACCAAATACTGGAGGCCAAAAATCATCTAACAGACCTGATATATCTGGACCCTTGAATAAGGAAAGAAATGTTAATGAGGGATGACGACTACTCGTTTATTGCCACACCAGTTGTGGCTTCCTCAGGGGTTTGGGTGAGTGCTAATGGAGGAACTTCGGTATTTTAACAGATCAGTGGAGGTCTCAGGAGCTAGACCCATGCTGATCAGCAGCACTGTGCAGCACTTGTAATAGAGTAGTGCTCAAAAGTTTACATACCCCGGAAGAATTTTTGCTTTCTTGGACTTTTTTCAGAGAATATGAATGATAACACCAAAACTTTTTCTCCACTCATGGTGAGTGGTTGGGTAAAGCCATTTTATATCAAACTACCGTGTTTTCTCTTTTTAAATCATAATGACAACCCAAACATCCAAATGACCCTGATCAAAAGTCATCTGACCTGCGGACACTTGCACACAGAGCAGAGGTCCCCAACGTTTCTGACCTTGAGAGCCACATTCAGCCTTGAGAGAGCGTCGCGAGCCATTCAGCTCCGGCTCCCCTCACAATTTTGGCAACCAAAGCCCCCCATTACAGGCATAATAGTAACCAAAGCTTTTCCACAGAAATCACCCCAAAGCAGTATACAAAGATCCAGGGGTTCCTGTGCAGCGCCCCAGAGTCCTGGTCGTTGCAGTACTGTCGCTCCGCCACTAAGGGGAGTGATGGTACGTCTGATGGCACTTAAGGAGTTCACCTGACCAGGTATCACAGTCACACATTACACTTCACACTCTGGCCACCAGGGGGAGCAAAGGGTTCTATGCATTAGGCCACTCCTCACAATCTGGTAAAACTGGGGGCTGGATAGGAAGTTAGGAAGAAGCTGACTGGGTTTTGCCCAGGCAACACCTAGTGAGAGAAGAGGTTGCTTGGGAAGATTCAGGGGGGTCCCTGTCAGGGGTGGGATCCTGACAGAGGCCTAGCGAAAAGGACAGAACGTTATGGAACCGCGCCTGCACTCCATTGTGGCGGTATCTTAAGAAAGGATAAGAAGCGAGGTTTATTGTGGAGAAGTGAGAAACGAGATCACAGCACAAAGGCGAGATAACCAGTAGGAGTTGTGCCCCGAGATCGGCAACATCCTACTGAGGCGCGTAGCCGGTGGCCGGAACGCCGAGGAAGTATTGGGCTCCACGCATTACTTCAAACCAACGGCAGGGCAGTCAACTTTAGGTGGGCTGCCTCACCTTAATCACCTAATGAAGACAACGGAGGCAATTGTGGGAGAGGGGCATCTCTAGGGTCCCTATAAAATAACTCCAGGCCTACCCCGTCATACGGGTGTGTCCTATCCATATCATCTGGGGGACGGAGAGAGAAAGAACAGAAACATACACGACAGTTGTGAGGACTATCCCGTGGTGCTCAGCAGGGAAGTACTACAACACCCAGGCGCTAGTAGGTAGGCACTGATTTCCACCTGCAAAGGGAACTCTGGATGTGCCTTCGGACCGGCCGGTCTCGGACAGCCCGGTCAACAGTGCTCTGGATTGCGGATGCCGAAGCCTTCAGTAAAGAGGTAAAGAGACTGCAACCCTGTGTCCTCGTTATTTACCGCAACCTACACCACCACCTACACCTTTTATTGGGCGCCCCTTAGCAGGACCACGGACCGGGTCAGGCCACCGTGACATCCTCAGAACCGATAGACCCGGTACCGAGTACCCCGCCGTCCTGCATATGGGGTCCGCTCCACCTACAATACCCCCCCATTCAGTATTCTCTTATAAAGCACTCCCAAGACACTGTCACATCCAGCTTCAAACATCTCCTATGAACGGGTGGTGTCATCTTGTCTCCAGCGTACCATACTTAAATCATCTCAAAACCCATAAGACCAGTATATGTGCATCCAGATCTGCTCTTCTGTGCAGGGCTGCTCACAAAATTCACCATTTTCAGATGTGCTCTTTATACCTGTTTGCAAGAACTGGAGCTAATGAACCAAGCTGACAGACAGCCGCGAGCCACAATTCATGGGACCGCGAGCCACATGTGTCTCCCGAGCTACAGGTTGGGGACCCCTGACACAGAGGGACACGTGCACATTCTGGTGGTGGAAAATTGGGCAGCTGATTTTCTACAAGCGGGTCTTGACTCTGGTCTATCACTCAGTACCCTTAAGGGTCTTTCACACTGCTTTTGGGTGACCTTATGCCACTCCTGGTACAAAAATTTAAGCAGTTCTTTATTTGATGGCTTGTGACTATCCATCTTCCTCTTGATTACATTCCAGAGGTTTTCAATGGGGTTCATGTCTGGAGATTGGGCTGGCCATGACAGGAATTTGATGTGGTGGTCATTCATCCATACCTTGATTGACCTAGCTGTGTGGCATGGCGCATTGTCCTGTTGGTAAAAAGTCTTCAGAGTTGGGGAACATTGCCTGAGCAGAAGGAATCAACTGTTTTTCCAGGATAACCTTGTATGTGGCTTGATTCATATGTCCTTCGCAAATATTAACCTGCCCAATTCTAGCCTCGCTGAAGCATCCCCAGATCATCACCGATCCTCCACCAAATTTTACAGTGGGTGCAAGACACTGTGGCTTGTACGCCTCTCCAGGTTTCCGTCTAACTATTAGATCACCATGTGTTGGGCAAAGCTGAAAATTAGACTCATCAGAGAAGATTACCTTACTCCAGTCCTCTATGGTCCAATCCTTATGGTCTTTGGCAAACTTCAGCCTGGCTCTTCTTTGCTTCTCATTGATGAAAGGCTTTACATGACTTGAGTCCTGCCTCTAGGAGCCTGTTACGAACTGTTCTTGCCATGCACTTCACCCCAGCTGCCATTTGCCATTCTGTTGTGAACTCTATTTCTGGGCTCCCTCTTGTGGTCACAAGTGGTACTGTGTGAGTGCTGTCTTTCTGCAGGTTTGTGACTGGCATCAGCTGTCTCGTTATCTGTGGGCTGGTTTTCTATTTAAGCTCACTTGGACTCTCAGTCTATGCCTGCTGTCGTTGTATTCAGTGCTATTCTGATTGCTCCTGTCTACATCCTTAATCAGTCTCTCCATGAGAAGCTAAGTTCTGTTTGCTTATTCTTGCTCATCTATGTTCAATATGTTTCCTAGAATATTATGAGTTTTGTCCAGCTTGCTAATATGTGATTTCTCTGCTTGCTGGTAGCTCTGGGGTGCTGAGTTGCTCCCCCCACATCGTTAGTTGGTGTGGGGGTTCTCGCATTCTCTGCGTGGATATTTTTGTATAGGGTTTTTTACTGACCGCACAGATCCCTTGCTATTTTCTGCTATCTAGTGTTAGCGGGCCTCATTTGCTTAACCTGTTTCATCTCTGCATTTGTCTTTTCCTCTTAACTCACCGTTATTATTTGTGGGGGGGCTGTTCTATATCTTTGGGGTTATTTCTCTGAGGCAAATGAGGTCTTACTTTATCTCTAGGGGTAGTCAGTTTCTCAGGCCGTGAAGAGACGTCTAGGATTTCAGGAAACGTTCCACGGCTACCTTTAGTGTGTTTGGTTAGGATCAGGTTTTGCGGTCAGTCCAGTTACCACATCCCCAGAGCTTGTCCTATTTTCTCTGACTTAGCTGGTTAGATTTGTGATCCTAAGCCACTGGGATCATAACAGTACAGCAGGCCAGAAAAGTGTTTAATGTATCGCAGAAGTGGGATAAGAGAAGCCCTGAGTACAATTTTTTTTTTTTCCTCTCACTTTGCTGCAGTCTGTCCAGCTTCTCTCATCCCCTTAATCTCTGGGTGGCTTTGAGTTCAGCTGCAGACATGGATATTCAGAGTCTGACTTCTAGTGTGGATCATCTTGCTGCAAGGGTGCAAAGCATTCAGGATTTTGTTGTTCACAGTCCTATGTCTGAGCCAAAAGTACCTATTCCTGAGTTGTTTTCTGGAGATAGATCTCGGTTTCTGAATTTTAAGAATAATTGTAAATTATTTATTTCTTTGAGACCTCGTTCCTCTGGTGATTCCGCTCAGCAAGTTAGAATTGTTATCTCCCTGTTACGTGGCGACCCTCAAGATTGGGCCTTCTCCCTGGCGCCGGGAGATCCTGCATTGCTTAATGTGGATGCGTTTTTTCTGGCGCTTGGATTGCTTTATGAGGAACCTAATCTTGAGAACCAGGCAGAAAAGGCCTTGCTGGCTCTCTCTCAGGGCCAGGATGAAGCTGAGGTGTATTGTCAAAAATTTCGGAAATGGTCGGTGCTTACTCAATGGAATGAGTGTGCCCTGGCTGCAAATTTCAGAGAAGGTCTTTCTGAAGCCATTAAGAATGTTATGGTGGGGTTCCCCACGCCTGCAAGTCTGAATGACTCAATGGCTTTGGCCATTCAGATTAATCGGCGTTTGCGGGAGCGCAAATCTGCGCACCATCTGGCGGTGTTTTCTGAACAGAGACCGGAGTCTATGCAATGTGACCGAATTCAGACCAGAATTGAGCGGCAAAATCATAGACGTCAAAATGGGTTGTGCTTGTACTGTGGTGATTCAACTCACGTTATCTCAGCATGCTCTAAGCGCGTTAAAAAATCGCTAAATCTGTCACCGTTGGTACTATACAGCCTAAATTCATTTTGTCTGTTACTTTAATTTGTTCTTTGTCATCCTACTCGGTTATGGCTTTTGTGGATTCAGGTGCTGCCCTGAACCTGATGGATTTGTCGTTTGCCAGGCGCTGTGGTTTTGTCCTGGAGCCTTTGGAATTCCCTATTCCACTGAGGGGTATTGATGCTACACCATTGGCTGAGAATAAGCCTCAGTATTGGACTCAAGTGACCATGTGCATGACTCCTGTGCATCAGGAGGTGATTCGCTTTCTTGTGCTGCATAATCTGCATGATGTTGTAGTTTTGGGTCTGCCATGGCTGCAGGCCCATAATCCAGTTCTGGATTGGAAAGCTATGTCTGTTTCAAGTTGGGTTTGCCAGGGGATTCATGGCGATGCTCCTTTGGTATCAATTGCTTCTTCCACTCCTTCTGAGGTCCCTGAGTTTTTGTCGGACTACCAGGATGTATTTGATGAGCCCAGATCCGGTGCCCTGCCTCCTCACAGGGATTGTGATTGTGCTATAAATTTGATTCCTGGTAGTAAGTTCCCTAAGGGACAACTTTTTAATTTGTCTATACCAGAACATGCCTCAATGCGGAGTTACCGTATATACTCGAGTATAAGCCGAGATTTTCAGCCCAAATTTTTGGGCTGAAAGTGCCCCTCTCGGCTTATACTCGAGTCATGATCGGTGGTGGGGTCGGCGGGTGAGCACTGTCATATACTTACCTAGTCCCGGCGATCCTGGCGCTCCCCCTGCCTGTCACACTGTCTTCGGTGCCGCAGCCTCTTCCCCTGAGCGGTCACGTGGGACCGCTCATTAGAGAAATGAATAGGCGGCTCCACCTCCCATAGGGGCGAAGCCGCCTATTCATTTCTCTAATGAAGCGGTGCCGGTGACCGCTGATAGAGAAAGAGGCTGCGGCACCGAAGACAGGCAGGGGGAAGGAGCGGGACGCCGGGAGCAGGTAAGTATGACATATTCACCTGTCCTCGTTCCACACGCCGGGCGTCGCGCCATCTTCCCGGCGTCTCTCCGCTCTGACTGTTCAGGCAGAGGGCGCGATGACGCATATAGTGTGCGCGCCGCCCTCTGCCTGATCAGTCAGTGCGGAGAGACGCCGGGAAGATGGCGCCGAGGAGCTGCAAGCAAGACAGGTGAGTATGTTTGTTTTTTTTTTTTATTGCAGCAGCAGCAACAGCTATGGGGCAATAATGGACGGTGCAGAGCACTATATGGCACAGCTATGGGGCAATGGTGCAGAGCACTATATGGCACAGCTATGGGGCAATGGTGCAGAGCACTATATGGCACAGCTATGGGGCAACGGTGCAGAGCATTATATATATGGCACAGCTATGGGGCAACGGTGCAGAGCATTGTATATATGGCACAGCTTTATGTGGAGTATCTATGGGGCAATGGTGCAGAGCATTATATATGGCACAGCTTTATGTGGAGCATCTATGGGGCCATAATGAACGGTGCAGAGCATTATATGTGGCACAGCTTTATGTGGAGCATCTATGGGGCCATAATGAACGGTATGGAGTATCTATTTTTAATTTTGAAATTCACCGGTACCTGCTGCATTTTCCACCCTAGGCTTATACTCGAGTCAATAAGTTTTCCCAGTTTTTTGTGGCAAAATTAGGGGGGTCGGCTTATACTCGAGTATATACGGTATATAAAGGAGTCTTTAGAGAAGGGACATATTCGCCCGTCCTCCTCCCCTCTTGGTGCAGGATTCTTTTTTGTGGCCAAGAAGGATGGTTCTCTGAGACCTTGTATAGATTATTGTCTTCTAAATAAAATCACGGTCAAATTTCAGTATCCTTTGCCATTATTGTCTGATCTGTTTGCTCGGATTAAGGGGTCCAGTTGGTTCACCAAGATAGATCTTCGTGGTGCGTATAACCTTGTGCGTATTAAGCAGGGGGATGAATGGAAAACAGCATTTAATACGCCCGAGGGCCATTTTGAGTACTTGGTGATGCCTTTTGGACTCTCTAATGCTCCTTCTGTGTTCCAGTCCTTCATGCATGACATCTTCCGAGAATATCTGGATAAATTTATGATTGTGTATCTGGATGACATTTTGGTCTTTTCTGAGGACTGGGAGTCCCATGTGAAGCAGGTCAGGATGGTATTTCAGGTATTGCGTGCTAATGCCTTATTTGTGAAGGGCTCAAAATGTCTCTTCGGAGTACAGAAGGTCTCCTTTTTGGGTTTTATTTTTTCTCCTTCTACTATTGAGATGGACCCAGTCAAGGTCCAGGCTATTCATGACTGGACTCAGCCTACATCTGTTAAGAGTCTTCAGAAGTTCTTGGGTTTTGCTAATTTTTACCGTCGCTTCATCGCAAATTTTTCTGGCGTGGTTAAGCCCTTGACGGATTTGACCAAGAAAGGTTCTGATGTGACTAATTGGTCTCCTGCGGCAGTGGAAGCCTTTCGGGAGCTGAAGCGCTGGTTTTCTTCAGCTCCAGTATTATGTCAGCCTGATATCTCTCTTCCTTTCCAGGTCGAGGTGGATGCTTCTGAGATTGGAGCAGGGGCTGTTTTGTCGCAGAGAAGCTCTGATGGCTCTGTGATGAAGCCTTGTGCCTTCTTTTCAAGAAAGTTTTCGCCTGCCGAGCGGAATTATGATGTTTGTAATCGGGAATTGTTGGCTATGAAGTGGGCATTTGAGGAGTGGCGACATTGGCTCGAGGGAGCTAGGCATCGTGTGGTGGTCTTGACTGATCACAAAAATCTGATTTATCTCGAGTCTGCCAAGCGTATGAATCCTAGACAGGCTCGTTGGTCGTTGTTTTTCTCCCGTTTCGATTTCGTGGTCTCGTACCTGCCTGGTTCGAAGAACGTGAAGGCTGATGCCCTTTCTAGGAGTTTTGTGCCTGACTCTCCGGGAGTTTCAGAGCCGGCTGGTATCCTCAAAGAGGGAGTGATTTTGTCTGCCATTTCCCCAGATTTGCGACGAGTGCTGCAGAAATTTCAGGCTGAGAGACCTGACCGTTGCCCACCAGAGAGACTGTTTGTCCCAGATAGATGGACCAGCAGAGTTATTTCCGAGGTTCATTCTTCGGTGTTGGCAGGTCATCCTGGGATTTTTGGTACCAGAGATTTGGTGGCTAGGTCCTTCTGGTGGCCTTCCTTGTCGCGGGATGTGCGTTCCTTTGTGCAGTCCTGTGGGATTTGTGCTCGGGCTAAGCCTTGCTGTTCTCGTGCCAGCGGTTAGCTTTTGCCTTTGCCTGTCCCGAAGAGGCCTTGGACGCACATTTCCATGGATTTTATTTCAGATCTTCCAGTATCTCAGAGAATGTCTGTCATCTGGGTGGTGTGTGATCGTTTTTCCAAAATGGTCCATTTGGTGCCTTGCCTAAGTTGCCTTCCTCCTCAGATTTGGTTCCTTTATTTTTTCAGAATGTGGTTCGCTTGCACGGCATCCCTGAAAATATTGTGTCTGACAGAGGATCCCAGTTTGTGTCCAGATTTTGGCGGATTTTTTGTGCTAAGATGGGCATTGATGTCTTTTTCGTCGGCCTTCCATCCTCAGACGAATGGCCAAACCGAGCGAACTAATCAGACCTTGGAAACTTATTTAAGATGTTTTGTTTCTGCTGATCAGGATGATTGGGTGACTTTTTTGCCATTGGCCGAGTTTGCCCTTAATAATCGGGCTAGTTCTGCTACTTTGGTTTCGCCCTTTTTCTGCAATTCTGGTTTTCATCCTCGTTTTTCCTCGGGTCAGGTTGAGCCTTCTGACTGTCCGGGGGTGGATTCTGTGGTGGATAGGTTGCAGCAGATTTGGAACCATGTGGTGGACAATTTGAAGTTGTCACAGGAGAAGGCTCAGCGCTTTGCCAACCGCCGTCGCAGTGTTGGTCCCCGACTTCGTGTTGGGGATTTGGTATGGCTGTCTTCTCGGTACGTTCCTATGAAGGTTTCCTCTCCTAAATTCAAGCCTCGCTTCATCGGTCCTTATAAGATTTTGGAAATCCTTAACCCGGTGTCTTTTCGTTTGGACCTCCCAGCATCGTTTGCCATTCATAATGTGTTCCATAGGTCTTTGTTGCGGAGGTATGTGGTGCCTGTGGTTCCTTCTGTTGAGCCTCCTGCTCCTGTGCTGGTTGAGGGCGAATTGGAGTATGTGGTGGAGAAGATCTTGGATTCTCGTATTTCCAGACGGAGGCTTCAGTATTTAGTTAAGTGGAAGGGCTATGGTCAGGAGGATAATTCCTGGGTTGTCGCCTCTGATGTTCATGCGGCCGATTTGGTTTGTGCCTTCCATGCGGCTCATCCTGATCGCCCTGGGGGTCTTGATGAGGGTTCAGTGACCCCTCCTCAAGGGGGGGGGTACTGTTGTGAACTCTATTTCTGGGCTCCCTCTTGTGGTCACAAGTGGTACTGTGTGAGTGCTGTCTTTCTGCAGGTTTGTGACTGGCATCAGCTGTCTCGTTATCTGTGGGCTGGTTTTCTATTTAAGCTCACTTGGATTCTCAGTCTATGCCTGCTGTCGTTGTATTCAGTGCTATTCTGATTGCTCCTGTCTACATCTGTAATCAGTCTCTCCATGAGAAGCTAAGTTCTGTTTGCTTATTCTTGCTCATCTATGTTCAATATGTTTCCTAGAATATTATGAGTTTTGTCCAGCTTGCTAATATGTGATTTCTCTGCTTGCTGGTAGCTCTGGGGTGCTGAGTTGCTCCCCCCACATCGTTAGTTGGTGTGGGGGTTCTCGCATTCTCTGCGTGGATATTTTTGTATAGGGTTTTTTACTGACCGCACAGATCCCTTGCTATTTTCTGCTATCTAGTGTTAGCGGGCCTCATTTGCTTAACCTGTTTCATCTCTGCGTTTGTCTTTTCCTCTTAACTCACCGTTATTATTTGTGGGGGGGCTGTTCTATATCTTTGGGGTTATTTCTCTGAGGCAAGTGAGGTCTTACTTTATCTCTAGGGGTAGTCAGTTTCTCAGGCCGTGAAGAGACGTCTAGGATTTCAGGAAACGTTCCACGGCTACCTTTAGTGTGTTTGGTTAGGATCAGGTTTTGCGGTCAGTCCAGTTACCACATCCCCAGAGCTTGTCCTATTTTCTCTGACTTAGCTGGTTAGATTTGTGATCCTAAGCCACTGGGATCATAACACCATTCCTTTTGTAGGTCACTTGATGTCATCCGGCGGTTGCTGAGTGACATTCGAATAAGATGACAGTCATCCCGGTCAGTGGAGAGTCGTTTTCACCCTCAGCCAGTTTGTAGCTTTGTTGTCCCCAATGTCTGCTGCTTAACCTTGTTGTAATGGACTGCCGTCTTAGAAATTTTAAGGATGGAGGCAACATGACACAAAAGGAGGCAACAAAAGGGAACACTTAAACAACAGAATATAACTCCAAGTAAATCAAACTTCTGTGAAATAAAACTGTCCACTTAGGAAGCAACACTGATTGACAATCAATTTCACATGCTGCTGTGCAAATAGAATAGACAACAGATGGAAATTATTGGCCATTATCATGACACACTCAATAAAGGAGTGGTTCTGCAGATGGGGGACCACAGATCACATCTCAGTACCAATGCTTTCTGGTTGTTTTGGTCACTTTTGAATGTTGGTTGTGCTTTCACACTCGTGGAAGCATGAGACAGACTCTGCAACCCACACAAGTGGCTCAGGTAGTGCAGCTCACCCAGGATGGCACATGAATGCGAGCTGTGGAAAGGTTTGCTGTGTTGGTCAGAGTAGTGTCCAGAGGCTGGAGGCGCTACCAGGAGACAGGCCAGTAAACCAGGAGACGTAGAGGGGGCCATAGGAGGGCAAAAGTCCAGCAGCAGGACCGCTACCTCAGCCTTTGTGCAAGGAGGAACATGATGAGCACTGCTAGAGCCCTGCAAAATGACCTCCAGCAGGCCACAAATGTGCATGTGTCTGCACAAACGGTTAGAAACAGACTCCATGAGGATGGTCTGAGTGCCCGACGTCCACAGATGGGGGTTGTGCTGCCTGCAACATCCTTCAGCATGACCAGTTTGGTAGTGGGTCAGTAATGGTGTGGGGTGGCATTTCTTTTGAGGGCTGCACAGCCCTCCATGTGCTCGCCAAAGGTAGCCTGACTGCCATTAGGTACCAAGATGAGATCCTCAGACCCTTTGCGAGACCATATGCTGGTGTGGTTGGCCCTGGGTTCCCCCTAATGCAGGACAATGCCAGACCTCACGTGGCTGGAGTATGTCTGCAGTTCATGCAAGATGAAGGCATTGAAGCTATGGACTGGCTCGCCCGTTCCCCAGACCTGAATCTGATTGAGCACATCTGGGACATCATGTTTCGCACCATCCACCAACATCACGTTGCACCACAGAATGTCCTGGAGTTGGTGGATGCTTTAGTCCAGGTCTGGGAGGAGATCCCTCAGGAGACCATCTGCCGCCTCATCAGGAGCATGCCCAGGCGTTGTACGGAGGTCATACAGGCACATGGAGGCTACACACACTACTGAGCATCATTTCCTTGTTTTGAGGCATTTCCACTGAAGTTGGATCAGCTTGTAACGTCATTTTCCACCTTGATTTTGAGCATCATTCCAACTCCAGACCTCTGTGGGATATTAGTTGTGATTTACGTTGATTTCACTATGTAATGAATAAAGATTTACAACTGGAATATTTCATTCAGTGATATCTAGGATGTGGGATTTTAGTGTTCCCTTTATTTTTTTGAGCAGTGTATATCTACACACGAGCTGTGCCGTATACACGTGTGTGGTGTATATATATCTACATGAGCTGTGCCGTATACATGTGTGGTGTATATATATCTACACGAGCTGTGCCGTATACACATGTGTGGTGTATATACAGTATATCTACACGAGCTGTGCCGTACACACGTGTGGTGTATATATATCTACACGGGCTGTGCTGTATACACGTGTGTGGTGTATATATATCTACATAAGCTGTGCCGTATACACGTGTGTGGTGTATATATCTACACGAGCTGTGCCGTACATACATATGTGGCGAATATAAACAAACACGAGCTGTGCCGTATACACGTGTGTGGTTTATATCTATCTACACGAGCTGAGCCGTATAGACGTCTGTGGTGTATATGTATCTACACGAGCTGTGCTGTATACACGTGTGTGGTGTATATATCTCCACGAGCTGTGCCGTACATACATGTGTGGCATATATAAACATACACGAGCTGTGCCCACTGCCCTATGTATCCACGAGCTGTGCCCACTGCCCTATACACGCGCCGCCGGTGTGTTCCCTCCTCTCACTAGTGGGCGGGTCGCCCCTCCCCCGCACTGGTTTCGGCAGCACGCGGCTTTTAGTGTAAAGTTTGCACCGTGGAACATCTGTAGCCCCCGCGCTCATCACATCTGCACCGGTCGCCATGGAGTCCCGGACCGCTGGGAAGGTGAGAACACGGCCCCGCCGCACACGGCCGCTCTCCGCACAGCTCTGTGATGTCTCCACGTGTGTGCGGGACACGAGGCTGCTCCGGATTTGGCGCCAGTGCAGGCAGCGCGCTGGGCAGGACGTGGCGGCCGGCGAGAGAACAGGCTCCTAGCAGTCCGCCATGTGTGAGCATGGTGGTCGGCACCGGTGGCCGCCATGTGATGCCGAGGGCTCTGGTGTGCACTGGGGTCAGCCAGACGTGCCCAGTCCGCACTCACAGCACTGTATACTGGCAGCCTCAGGCCTCCTGACTATACACCTCAGTATAGCCTCTTGTTACACACATATATATATATATATATATATATATATATATATATATATATATATATATATATATATTATTTGCACAGTTCCATGACTTTCCCTGGTGTGGAGAAGGGGAGAGCGTGTGTACCTAGCACCACTGTGTCCGTACACTCCGCAACAATGGAATAGTAACACCAAGAAAGAAAAGTGGAATGATGGTAATCACAGGTTGGATAGACGTGGCTACTTTCAAACGTCCGTCATTTAGGGGCCATCACAATGTGTTGTTCTGTGGAAAAAACGCATCCTCCAAAGTTGCCTGCAGGATGCGTTTTTTGCACATAGACTTGTATTACCGACACACGTTCCATACGTCGTGCACTGGATGCGTTGGTATTTGGTGGACCATCGTATCGAAAAAATGTTCAAGGGAAGGTTTTTTCGTACGTTGTGACCTGCATTTCCTACTGCACATGCCCAGCCGGAACTCTGCCCCCTCCTCCCCGGGACTTTACAGTGGGCAGCGGACGCGTTCAAACACTGCGTCCGCTGCCCACGTGCAGAATTTACACAACGTCCTTTGGTACGTTGCGCTGACACTTAGCGACAGCCCCGCACTGACGGAAGTGTGAAAGTAGCCTTAGGCTGATAGATTGTGGAAAACGTGTGCACTGGGCCCGTCTTTCTGATGGACCCGTTGAGGCTATATGCACCTGCTGTGTATGTGTCTTCGCAGTGGTTTTCCGCTGCGAAAACGCATACACAAAACAAACCAGGTTAAAATAAAATTAAAAATCGCAGTATTCTCACCTACCGGCGTTCCCATGCAGCAATGCTCCAGGCAGCTAGCGTTCCTAGTAATACATTGTGAAATCTCACAAGAAGACGCAATGTATTACTAGGAACGCTGGCTGCCGGGAGCATCGGTGACGCTGCGCAGGACTTCGGTAGGTGAGAATATTGCGATTTTTAAAATTATTTTTCACATATCTTGTTACTATTGATGCTGCGTAGGCAGCATCAATAGTAGAAAGAGAAAGAGAGCGAGAGAGAATTTCCATGCATGCTCAGTTTGAAAAGTCGGGACCCGCCGCTGGATTCCTGCTTTTCACAGGCAGCGACGGATCCTGCGCCCATAGGCTTCCATTGTAGCCAGTGACGGGCAGCGCAGGATGTGTCGCTGACCGATTTTCCGACGTGCAGAAAAAACGTTCCTCTGAACGTTTTCTCTGCCCGACGGACCGTTTTTTTATGCAGGATCCAGTGCACGACGGATGAAACGGCCATCCGTCACAATCCGTCGCTAATACAAGTCTATGGATGGGAAAATGCAGGATCCTGCATTCTCAAAAATTGACGGATTGTGACGGGAGGTGAAAGACAGAAGTGTGAAAGAGGCCTTACTGTATGCAAATGAAAAAAATAGAAATTTATCAAAACCTCTATGTATGGAGTATTGAAAAAATGGCTCCTGGAACCCCTTGCAGAAATGGCCGTACCCAGAGGCGTAGCTAGGGTTTTGGTTCAGGGGGGTGAAGCTTCTGAGTGGGCCCCTGACCAGGTAACCTTGATTATAACTGGGTGACCCACCCTAATAGTGGAGGAGAAACTCAGCAAATGACCGCGCTGTTACTGAAGATAATCTCTATATAAAGACCAACATAGATATTACCGCCATATGGTCAGTGGTAGATACCAGCCCTACAGAACATGTAACAGATCAGAGCACAGTTACAGATAATGACTTACCGCTGACATCCTTTCTGATGGAATCGTTCATTTTTCCATCTGGCCCAGAGCTTTTAATATCCCCCAAACTAATGGCTCCAACACTGTATTATGGCCCCGTCACTGTAATCTCCACACTGTTTGATGGCCCCCTAGATAGCCTCCATATTGTATAATGTACCAGTTAGTCCTCAATATAATATACTGCACTCCGCATAGGCCTCCATATAGTATAATGTACCTGATAGTCCTCATTATAGCATAATGCACCCCCCCATAGGCACACTCTATATGGTATTTTGTAGCCCCCATAGGCAGACTCTATAGTATAATGCAGGCCTCCATAGGCAGACACTAATAAAATGCACCCCCCATAGGCAGATTTTAATATTATACACCCCCATAGACAGCCTCTATAGTATAATGCAGCCCCATAAACAATAAATCCAATGTACCTTTCTTCCTGTTTTTTCCGCTGCTCTGAGCACCTGCACATCTCCTGACAGCGGGCGCTGGGTAGTGACGTCATCGCTCCTGCTATCAGTGTCGGCATCGGTGACGTCAGATGCTGACGGGGATGATGGGAGAGGGAGCATAACGCTCCTCTCATCAATGCGGTTAGCTGTATCGGCATGCAGCCGAAACAGTTTGAACCTGCGATGACGAGTGGGGACCCCACTGCTGGCACCGGACCCCCCCCGCCTGCTCAGGGACCACATGGCGGCCGGGTGGCAGAGCAGGGAGATTGATTCTCTCTGCTCTGCCGCAGAATGTAAATGTATCGGCGCGCTGGTGTGACAGTCTCTCATGAAGACCTCTTCATGACGTTGCCCACAGGGTCTCATCAGATTAGAAGAATGGCAGACAGTGACACCTTCTGTACAAGTGAAATTGGTCATCACACATCAAACATGAGGAGCCAGGGTTTACCAACAGAAGGTGTTTACATGGCATTTGCCTACAGGGAGATGTCCAGGTGTCCACTGACCTCACACCACCACTGTCAAAGGCTATCGTGCAGAGTAAGGCTGTGTGCACACGTTGCGTTTCTTTTCTCGTTTTTCTCGTTTTTTCGCTATAAAAACACATAAAAAAACGCATACATTATGCATCCCATCATTTAGAATGCATTCCGCAATTTTTGTGCGCATGATGCGTTTTTTTCCGCAAAAAACACGCATCATGGTAAAAAACGCATCATGTTCATTAGTTTTGCGGATTTTTCGCATTTTTCCCACTATTTAATGCATTGGGAAGCTCCGGAAAAAAACGCGAAAAAAACGCATGCGGATTTCTTGCAGAAAATATCCGGTTTTGCTCAGGAAATTTCTGCAAGAAATCCTGAACGCGTGCACATAGCCTTAGACTACAATGGAGGTTTATTCTCTTCAGTAATGAGTTCCACTTTTGTCTTGAACACAATGAAAGCTGGAGATTGGTCAGGGGACCAAATGGCAACGCCATGAAGAAACATTGAGGGAACATGAGCATATCTCAGGAGCTGTTTTTCAACACGACACCAGGGAACATGTTACTCATGCTACTATGAGCAGCCTGTGTGGCCTTTTTTTTCTACCATGTCCTGCATCTTCTCCAGGTTTGTCGCTCATTGAGCACATCTGGGATGTCATTGATTGGCAATTACAAAAGGAGCTGCCAGCAGTGGATCTTGATGATTTGCTGCCCAAGTGCATTCAGCATGGCTGACCATTACTCAAGGAAACAATTGAAAACCTTTTTGATCGCAGCCAATGTGTGTAAGTGCTGGGATCACTGCCCATGGAGCTCATACAACATACTGAGTAAAGAGATGTTTTGAAAATGTTATTTATTTCCATCTTTTCATTGTTTGCATATCATTACCATGTCTCTCCATGCTGTAATAAAAAAAAATATATATATGTATATATTTATTTATTGAATAGGCCCCTTCAGTTAGTTTATATCAATGTTTTGTGAAGTGCAGGCTCCCGGCTGAGCGCAGCCCCCAAGTTCTAATTTGGGCAAACTGTGTCTAAACCTTGCAATTCTCACTATCGATCTCCCCCTTAGTTTGGCTGTTTCCCTGTAAGGTGATGCATTGTGCATGGAAACGGTGGAAATACCGCAGCGCACGGGGCTGTGCGGCTGTCAGCTTCATTATGATCGCTGCTTGTGAACATAGCCTAAAACTTAGAGGGTTTTGCCCAGTCTTGGAAGAAAAGTCTGCAATCAATCTATGTGACTGCAGACTGCCGACTCTGTGATGCGTACGTTGTCACGACTTCCTGTGCGGGTGGCCTGGGGTCCAAGTGCAGTCACTTTGTGATTGCAGGCTTATGAATCCTGACAGTGTGCAGTGTGTGCGCTGTCACGATTGTCCAGGAGCCGCGAACGCATGACCACAAATATGTGATTTGCATAAATGTGGTCACATGCTGACTAGACATGCACGGCCTCGCTCTATACAAGTGAATGGAGGAAGGCCAGACGCATTGAATCGGAATGTAGCCGCAAGTACGTAAATCGCGTACTTGCGGTCACATGCCTACCGGCACCAGAGAATCCTGACAGTGCACACTGAGAATTCACAAGTCTGTAGTCAGACTTAAGCCTCCATCCAAGCCTGCACAACCCCTTTAATTGAACCGGGACCCTGTTGAAAATAATATTAAAAAAATAAAGGTTTGTACTCTCTTCTCAGACTGGCGCTTTTCCAGCAGGCGGCTCTGCATCTGCTGGTGCTCGCATGTCATTGTCACATGAGTGCTGCAGCCAGTCAGCGTCTGCTAATGGGCCTCACCACTCATTCTCTACTCAGGCGAAACTCTGATGACCGAGGGCGGTATGAGCAGCGTAGCTTATTAGCCAACGTCTGTCACTTCATTGCCTGGCAGTTGCGGCATCAACATAGCTGGAATGTCGCCAATCCAAAATGTAAGTTTGTTTTTTTTTTTTCAATGGGGCCCTGTTTCATTTAAAAACAACAAGTACGGTAATAGACACAAGGTGAAAAGTACTTTTAGGCTGTGTGCACACGTTCAGGATTTTTTGCAGTTTTTCGCTATAAAAACGCGATAAAACCGTGAAAAAAAGCATACATTAAGCATCCGATTATTAGAATGCAATCCGCAATTTTTGTGCACATGTTGCGTTTTTTCCGCAGCGGGATCGCATTCCGGAGAAAAATGCAGTATGTTAATTCTTTGTGCGGAATCGCGGGGATTCCGCACACATAGGAATGCATTGATTCGCTTACTTCCCGCATGGGGCTATGCCCACCATGTGGGAAGTAAGCGGATCATGTGCAGTTGGTACCCTGGGTGGAGGAGAGGAGACTCCCCTCCAAGCCCTGGAAACCATATACCTGTAAAAAAAAAAAAGAATTAAAATAAAAAATCGTGATAGTCTCACCTTCCGGTGTCCCCAGCAGCCTTCCTGCTCCTAGCGATGCTCCCGTTCCAAGGGATGCTTTGCGGCAATGACCTGTGATGACGTAGTGGTCTTGCGTAATGCTACGTCATCTGGGGTCATTGCCGCAAGGCATTACTGGGAACGGGAGCATCGCGAGGAGCGGGAAGTCTGCGGGGCCTCCGGAAGGTGAGAATAGCACAATTCTTTTATTTTTAACATTCGATCTTTTTACTATTGATGCTGCATAGGCAGCATTATTAGTAAAAAGTTGGTCACACTTGTCAAACACTGTTTGACAAGTGTGACCAACCTGTCAATCAGTTTTCAGGAAAACGCTAGCATTCTGCAAGCTAATTAAGCTTGTAAAACGCTAGTGTTTAGCGGGAAAACGCATGCCAATTCCGCATGCATTTTACCCGTGGCACAGTTGCGGAATTGTTGCAGAAATTTCCGCAACAATTCCGGACGTGTGCACATAGCCTTAGGCCATGTTCAGTATTTTACATCAGAATCTTTAACCCCTTCCCGACATCGGACGTACTATACCGTCCGATGTCGGGTCCCCTGCTTTGATGTGCGCTCTGGCGGTGAGCGCACATCAAAGTCGCGACATGTCAGCTGTTTTTTACAGCTGACATGTGCGCGCAATAGCGGCGGGTGAAATCGTGATCACCCGCCGCTATTAACTAGTTAAATGCCGCTGTCAAACGCAGACAGCGGCATTTAACTACCGCATCCGGCCGGGCGGCCGGAAATGAGCGCATCGCCGACCCCCGTCACATGATCGGAGGTCGGCGATGCTTGTATATTGTAGCCATAGAGGTCCTTGAGACCTCTATGGTTACTGATCGCCGGTGGCTGTGAGCGCCCCCCTGTGGTCGGCGCTCACAGCACACCTGCAATTCTGCTATATAGCAGCGATCTGATGATCGCTGTTATGTAGCAGAGCCGATCGGGCTGTGCCTGCTTCTAGCCTCCCATGGAGGCTATAGAAGCATGGCAAAAGTAAAAAAAAATGTGAAAAAAAAAAAAAAATATATAAAAGTTTAAATCACCCCCCTTTCGCCCCAATCAAAATAAATCAATAAAAAAAAAATCAAATCTACACATATTTGGTATCGCCGCGTTCAGAATCGCCCGATCTATCAATAAAAAAAAGCATTAACCTGATCGCAAAACGGCGTAACGAGAAAAAAAATCGAAACACCAGAATTACGTTTTTTTGGTCGCCGCGACATTGCATTAAAATGCAATAACGGGCGATCAAAAAAACGTATCTGCACCAAAATGCTATTATTAAAAACGCCAGCTCGGCACGCAAAAAATAAGCCCTCACCCGACCCCAGATCACGAAAAATGGAGACGCTACAGGTATCGGAAAATGGCGCAATTTTATTTATTATTTTTTTTGCAAAGTTTGGAATTTTTTTTTTCTCCACTTAGGTGAAAAATAACCTAGACATGTTTGGTGTCTATGAACTCGTAATGACCTGGAGAATCATAATGGCAGGTTAGTTTTATCATTTAGTGAACCTAGCAAAAAAAACAAACAAAAAACAAGTGTGGGATTGCACTTTTTTTGCAATTTCACCGCACTTGGAATTTTTTTCCCGTTTTCTAGTACACGCCATGGTAAAACCAATGGTGTCATTCAAAAGTACAACTCGTCCCGCAAAAAATAAGCCCTCACATGGCCAAATTGACAGAAAAATAAAAAAGTTATGGCTCTGGGAAGGAGGGGAGTGAAAAACGAAAACGGAAAAACGAAAAATCCCACAGTCATGAAGGGGTTAAAGGTACCGTTACACTAAACGACTTACCACTGATAACGACCAGCGATACGACCTGGCCGTGATCGTTGGTAAGTCGTTGTGTGGTCGCTGGGGAGCTGTCACACAGACAGCTCTCTCCAGCGACCAACGATCAGGGGAAGGACTTCGGCATCGTTGAAACTGTCTTCAACGATGCCGAAGTCCCCCTGCAGCACCCGGGTAACCAGGGTAAACATCGGGTTACTAAGTGCAGGGCCGCGCTTAGTAACCCGATATTTACCCTGGTTACCATTGTAAAAGTAAAAAAACCCAAAACACTACATACTCACCTTCTGATGTCTGTCACGTCCCCCGCCAGCGTCCACATAGTTAAAACTGCTTTCGGCAGGAGCGCTGCTAATGCACGCGCTGCTGCCGAGAGCTTCCCTGCACTGAATGTGTCAGCGGCGCGCCGGCAGTAACAGCGGTGACGTCACCGCTGTGCTCTGCTTTACGGCCGGCGCTGACACAGTCAGTGCAGGAAGCTCTCGGCAGCAGCGCAGCATTAGCAAGCGCTCCTGCCGAAAGCAGTTTTGACCCTGTGGACGTCGGGGGACGTGACAGACATCAGAAGGTGAGTATGTAGTGTTTTTTTTTTTTTTACTTTTACAATGGTAACCAGGGTAAATATCGGGTTCCTAAGCGCGGCCCTGCGCTTAGTAACCCGATGTTTACCCTGGTTACAAGTGAACACATCGCTGGATCGGCGTCACACACACCGATCCAGCGATGACAGCGGGTGATCAGCGACGAAATAAAGTTCTGGACTTCTAGCTCCAACCAGCGATATCACAGCGGGATCCTGATCGCTGCTGCGTGTCAAACACAACGAGATCGTTATCCAGGACGCTGCAACGTCACTGATCGTTGTCGTTCTCGTTGGAAAGTTGCTCAGTGTGAAGGTACCTTAAGCCAAAACTAGAAGAGGAACAATCAGAGGAAAAGTATAATAGAAACAAGTCACCACTTCTGGATTTATCACCCGCTCCCGGTTTTTGCTTACAAATACTGATGTGAATAACTGACCAAATACTGAACGTGGGATCGTGGCCTTATTGTATGGTCCAGCCATCTTTAATAATGGGTGTTGATGCAAACTTTCATTTTGTGTCATTTTTTTTTGGTTTTCAATGACTTTTTTTTAATTTATTTGTTACCTTGTGTTGCAGTATTTGTTGTTGTTTTTTTGTACCCCAATCTTCTATATTGAGCATTCAGATAGATGAATTTTCCACAAAATCAAACCTGGACAGTTTACCTTGCAGTATATGTCAATTTTAACATAGGGAGTCCATACACAATGTATGATATACATTACTGTATATGCGTTGGGGCTTTACATTCTGTGCACGGTGGGAACTTCTTCCATTGTGTATTTTAATAGAATCTGTTATGTCCAAAAAAGACAAAAACTGCCGTCATCCCTTTTATAGCGTACAGTACTCTGATTAAGGCCGGAGTCACACACAACGTATAAAAATACGGTCTGTTTTTGATGGCCGAGATACGCAGAAAACTTCCTGAACAGTGATCCGTATTCAATGCGAGGATGCAATTTTTTTTCACCAAAAATTATTTGTGTCATCTGTATGGCATCCGTACTGCGAGATTTTCTCGCCGGCTTGCAAAATGAACATAGAATGGATCCATGGCCTCAAATATTCGTAAAAACATAAATATTTATATTTCATATAGCGCTAGGTAGCAGAAAAGCCGGTAATTCAATTGCCGGCTTTTGCTATCTCCTTCCCAAACCCGACAGGATATGAGACATGGGTTACATACAGTAAACCATTTCATATGCCTTATTTTTTTTACATATTCCTCATTATTAATGTTACAAGTGTCTGTGTGTAAAATTTGGGGGGCTCTAGCTGTTAAAATGAAGGGTTAAATCATGGAAAAAACTGGCGTGGGCTCCAGCGCAATTTTTTACGCCAGAGTGGTAAAGCCAGTGACTGAGGGCAGATATTAATAGCCTAAAGAGGGTCCATGGTTATTGCCCCCCCCCCCCCCCCGAGGGCAGATATTAATAGTCTAGAGAGGGTCCATGGTTACTGCCCCCCTCCCCCCCCGACTAAAAAACATCTGCCCCCAGCCACCCCAGAAAAGGTACATCTGTAAGATGCGCCTATTCTGGCACTTGGCCACTCTCTTCCCACTCCCCTGTAGTGGTGGGATATGGGGTAATAAAGGGTTAATGTCACCTGCTAATGACATTAAGCCTGATTAATAATGGAGGTGTCAATAAGACACCTATCCATTATTAATCCAGTATTAATAAAGGGTTGAAAAAACACATTAGGAAAAAAGTATTTTAACCCCTTAGTGACAGAGCCAATTTGGTGCTTAATGACCGAGCCAATTTTTACAATTCTGACCAGTGTCACTTTAAGAGGTTATAACTCTGGAACGCTTTATCGGATCCCGCTGATTCTGAGATTGTTTTTTCGTGACATATTGTACTTCAAGTTAGTGGTAACATTTCTTCGATATTACTTGCGATTATTTATGAAAAAAATGGAAATATGGCAAAAAATTTTAAAATTTTGCAATTTTCAAACTTTGTATTTTTATGCCCTTAAATCAGAGAGATATGTCACAAAAAATAGTTCATAAATAACATTTCCCACATGTCTACTTTACATCAGCACAATTTTGGAAACAATTTTTTTTTTTTGTTAGGGAGTTATAAGGGTTAAAAGTTGACCAGCAATTTCTCATTTTTACAACACCATGTTTTTTTTAGGGACCACATCACCTTTGAAGTCATTTTGAGGGGTCTATATGATAGAAAATAACCAAGTGTGACACCATTCTAAAAACTGCACCCCTCAAGCTGCTCAAAACCACATTCAAGAAGTTTATTAACCCTTTACGTACTTCACAGGAACTGAAACAATGTGGAAGAAAAAAATGAACATTTAACTTTTTTTTGCAAACATTTTACTTCAGAACCATTTTTTTTAATTTTCACAAGTGTAAAACCAGAAATTTAACCACAAATTTTGTTGTGCAATTTTTCCTGAGTACGCCGATACCCCATATGTGGAGGTAAACCACTGTTTGGGCGCACCGCAGAGCTTGGAAGTGAATGAGCACCGTTTGACTGTTTCAATGCAGAATTGGCTGGAATAGAGATCGGACGCCATGTCGCGTTTGGAGAGCCCCTAATGTGCCTAAACAGTGGAAACCCCCCACAAGTGACACCATTTTGGAAACTAGACCCCTTAAGGAACTTATCTAGATGTGTGGTGAGCACTTTGAACCCCCAAGTGCTTCACAGAAGTTTATAACGTAGAGCCGTGAAAATAAAAAATCGCATTTGTTTTCACAAAAATGATTTTTTCGCCCACAAATTCTTATTTTCACAAGGGTAACAGGAGAAATTAGACCACAAAAGTTGTTGTGCAATTTCTCCTGAGTACGTCGATACCCCATATGTGGAGGTAAACCACTGTTTGGGCGCACCGCAGAGCTTGGAAGTGAAGGAGCACCGTTTGACTTTTTCAATGCAGAATTGACTGGAATTGAGATCGGATGCCATGTCGCGTTTGGAGAGCCCCTGATGTGCCTAAACAGTGGAAACCCCCCGCAAGTGATACCATTTTGGAAACTAGACCCCTTAAGGAACTTATCTAGATGTGTGGTGAGCACTTTAAACCCCCAGGTGCTTCACAGAAGTTTATAACGTAGAGCCGTGAAAATAAAAAAATCGCATTTTTTCTACAAAAATGATTTTTTTGCCTCCAAATTTTTATTTTACCAAGGGTAACAGGAGAAAATGGACCCCAGAAGTTGTTGTACAATTTGTCTTGAGTACGCCGACACCCCATATGTGGGGGTAAACCACTGTTTGGGCGCATGGCTGAGCTCGGAAGCAAAGGAGCGTCATTTAACTTTTCAATGCAAAATTGACTGGAATTGAGATCGGACGCCATGTCGCGTTTGGAGAGCCCCTGATGTGCCTAAACAGTAGAAACCCCCCAAAAGTGACCCCATTTTGGAAACTAGACCCCCCATGGAATTTATCTAGATGTGTAGTGAGAACTTTGAATGCCCAAGTGCATCACAGAAGTTTATAATGCAGAGTCGTAAAAATAAAAAATATATTTTTTTTAACAATAAAGATTTTTTTAGCCCCCAAGTTTTTATTTTCACAAGGGTAACAAGAGAAATTGGATGCCAATATTTGTTCTCCAATTTGTCCTGAGTATGCTGGTACCCCATATGTGGGGGTAAACCACTGTTTTGGCACACGGCAGAGCTCGGAAGAGAAGGAGCGCCATTTTGGAATTCAGACTTTGATAGAATTGTCTGTGGGTGTTATGTTGTGTTTGCAAAGCCCCTGATGTACCTAAACAGTAGAAACCCCCCACAAGTGACCAAATTTTGGAAACTAGACCCCCTAAGGAACTTATGTAGATATGTGGTGAGAACTTTGAATGCTCAAGTGCTTCACAGAAGTTTATAATGCAGAGTAGCGAAAATAAAAAAAGATTTTTTTTTCCCACAAAAAAGATTTTTAGCCCCCAAGTTTTTATTTTCACAAGGGTAACAGGAGAAATTGGACCCCAAAAGTTGTTGTCCAATTTATCCCGAGTACGCTGATGCCCCATATGTGGGGGTAAACCACTGTTTGGGCGCACGGCAAAGCTCAGAAGGGAGGGAGCACCATTTGACTTTTTTAGCGCAAAATTGGCTGTCGTGTTTGGAGACCCCCTGATGTACCTAAACAGTGGAAACCCCCAAATTATAACTCCAACCCTAACTCCAACACACCCCTAACCCTAATCTCAACCCGATCAATAATCCTAATCACAACCCTAACGATAATCAGAACCCTAACCCCAAAACAGCCCTAATCTCAACCCTAACCATAACCCTAATCAAAACCCTAAATCCAACACACCCCTAACCCTAATCCCAACCCTAATCCCAACCCTAACCCTAATCCCAAACGTAACCCTAATCCCAAACGTAACCCTAATCCCAAACGTAACCTAATCCCAACCCTAATCCAAACCCTAATCCCAACTCTAACCCTAACTTTAGCCCCGACCCTAACCATAACTTTAGCCCCGTCGTCACAAAAAAAGTTCAATGTAACCTTTTTTTTGTACGTCGCGTCCGCAATTTCCGCGCATGCGTGGCCGTAACTCTGCCCCCTCCTCCCCAGGACATAGACTGGGCAGCGGATGCGTTGAAAAACTGCATCCGCTGCCCACGTTGTGCACAATTTTCACAACGTGCATTGGTACGTCGGGCCGACGCATTGCGACCGCCCCGTACCGACGCAAGTGTGAAAGAAGCCTAAGGCTACTTTCACACTAGCGTCGTACTCGGCCCATCGCAGTGTGTCGGGCCGACGTACCAACGCTAGCGTTGTAAGCGCCGCACAACGGGTGCAGCGGATGCTGTTTTTTCAACGCATCCGCTGCCCCATTGTGAGGTGCGGGGAGGCGGGGGCGGAGTTCCGGCCGCGCATGCGCGGTCGGAAATGGTGGACACGTCGCACAAAAAAGTTACATGTAGCTTTTTTTGTGCCGACGGTCCCCCAAAGCACGACGCATCCGTCGCACGAAGGATGCGACGTGTGGCAATCCGTCTCAATGCGTCGCTAATGCAAGCCAATGGAGAAAAAACGCATCCTGCAAGCACTTTTGCAGGATGCGTTTTTTCTCCAACGACGCATTGCGACGGAAGCCAAAAAACGCTAGTGTGAAAGTAGCCTAACCCTAACCCTAGCCCTAACCCTAAATTTAGCCCCAACACTAACCCTAAATATAGCCCCAACCCTAACCCTAGCCCTAACCCTAATTTTAGCCCCAACTCGTCTCTCCGGCCGGCAGATGGCAGTAGATGGCGGGCGCACTGCGCATGCGCCCGCCATGAGGAAAAAGCCGGCCGGCAGGAGGAGACAGAAGAGGACCCAGGGACACCGGGTGAGTATGATAGGGTCCCCAAATCCCCCTATTTCTCTGTCCTCTGATGTGCGATCACATCAGAGAACAGAGAATTACAGATCGCTTTTTTTTTTTTGCGGTCGCCGGTAAACTGTTAATTACCGGCGATCGCAAAACAGGGGTCGGTGCAAACCGGCCCCGATCATGTTCTTTGGGGTCTCGGCTACCCCCGGCAGCCGAGACCCCAAAGATCTTCCGGGCGGCGGGCGCACTGCGCATGCGCCCGCCATTTTTTCCCGGAAAAAAGATGGCGGCGCCCATGGGGAGCCACGAGGAGCACCGGGGGAGATAGGTGAGTATTGGGGGGCTATCAGGAGCCATCGGGGACCCTATTTCTCTGTCCTCCGATGTGCGATCACATCGGAGGACAGAGAAATTAAATGGCAAATCGCGTTTTTTTTTTTTTTTTTGTTGCGACCGCCGATAAACGGTTAATTACCGGCGATCGCAACTCGGTCGGTAAAAACCCCCCGAATCATGTTCTCTGGGGTCTCGGCTACCCTCGGCAACCGAGACCCCAGAGAAAATCCGACTCTGGGGGGCGCTATTCACTTTTTCCACAGCACCGTTAATTAACGGCGCTGTGGTTTAAGTACCCTTAGCGGCCGCCGTTAAAAGGCGTATCGGCGGTTGTTAAGGGGTTAATGAGCTAAAGACACATGGTGTGGTAATAGTTTATTAAACGCTCAATCCAATTGAAGACCCTTGTCACCTGAAACAAAGTTAAAATAAAAAAAAAACAATATCCCATACCTCTCCGGCGTTACAGTCAAGTCCCACGATATAAATACATCAGAAGGGGTTAAATAATTTTACAAGCAGAAGCTCTGCTCCTGCCTGTAAAATCTGGGGAATGAATGGGAAGCAGGGGAACATAGCTACCTAGACTTTCGGTGCTGCGCCCCCTGCTGGCATAAACTCATGAACTCTAGCGTGAGAAAAATTCCCACGCTTGAGTTCATATGAGTTTATGCCAGCAGGGCAATGTGTTTGTGTTTTTTTTTAACCCTTTATTAATATAGGATTAATAATGGATAGGTGTCTTTTTGACACCTCTCCATTATTAACCTGGCTTAATGTCACCTTACAATAGCAAGGTGGCATTAACCCTTTATTACCCCATTTCCCACCACTACTAGGGAGTGGGAAGAGAGAGGCTAAGTGCCAGAATAGGCGCATCTTACAGATGTGCCTTTTCTGGGGTGGCTGGGGGCAGATGTTTTTAGCCAGGGGGGTCCTATAACCATGGTCCCTCTCTAGGCTATTAATATCTGCCCTCAGTCACTGGCTTTCCCACTCTGGCGGAGAAAATTGCGCGGGAGCCCCCGCCAGTTTTTTCCGTGATTCAACCCTTTATTTTAACAGCTAGAGCCCCAAAATTTTGCGCACAGACTCTACTAACATTAGTAGTGAGGAATATGTAAAAAAATAAGGGATATGAAATGGTTTACTCTATGTAAATCATGTCTCATATCCTGTCGGGTTTGATAAGGAGATGGCAAAAGCCGGCAATTGAATTACCGGCTTTTCTGCTATCTAGCGCCATATGAAATATAAATATATGTGTCTCACTGACATATACAGTCATGGCCAAAAGTATTGACACCCCTGCAATTCTGTCAGATAATGCTCAGTTTCTTCCTGAAAATGATTGCAAACACAAATTCTTTGGTGGTATTACCGTATATACTCGAGTATAAGCCGACCCGAGTATAAGCCGACCCCCCTAATTTTGCCACAAAAAACTGGGAAAACTTATTGACTCGAGTATAAGCCTAGGGTGGAAAATGCAGCAGCTACCGGTGAATTTCAAAATTAAAAATAGATGCTCCATACTGTTCATTATGGCCCCATAGATGCTCCATATAAAGCTGTGCCATATATAATGCTCTGCACTGTTCATTATGGCCCCATAGATGCTCCACATAAAGCTGTGCCATATATAATGCTCTGCACCGTTCAGTATAGCCCCATAGACGTTCCACATAAAGCTGCCCCATATATAATGCCCTGCACAGTTCATTATGGCCCCATAAATGCTCCATAGAAAGCTGTGCCATATACAATGCTCTGCACCTTTGATTATGGCCCCATAGATGCTCCATAGAAAGCTGTGCCATATAAAATGCTCTGCACTTTTGATTATGGCCCCATAGATAGCTGTGCCATATACAATGCTCTGCACCTTTGATTATGGCCCCATAGATAGCTGTGCCATATACAATGCTCTGCACCTTTGATCATGGCCCCATAGAAAGCTGTGCCATATACAATGCCCTGCACCTTTGATTATGGCCCCATAGATGCTCCATAGAAAGCTGTGCCATATATAATGCTCTGCACCTTTGATTATGGCCCCATAGATAGCTGTGCCATATACAATGCCCTGCACCTTTGATTATGGCCCCATAGATAGCTGTGCCATATATAATGCCCTGCACCTTTGATTATGGCCCCATAGATAGCTGTGCCATATACAATGCTCTGCACCTTTGATTATGGCCCCATAGATAGCTGTGCCATATATAATGCCCTGCACCTTTGATTATGGCCCCATAGATAGCTGTGCCATATACAATGCTCTGCACCTTTGATTATGGCCCCATAGATAGCTGTGCCATATATAATGCCCTGCACCTTTGATTATGGCCCCATAGATAGCTGTGCCATATAGAATGCTCTGCACCTTTGATTATGGCCCCATAGATGCTCCACATAAAGCTGTCCAATATAATGCTCTGCACCGTTGCCCCATAGATACTCCACATAAATCTGTGCAATATACAATGCTGCTGCTGCAATAATAAAAAAAAAAACACATACTCACCTCTCTTGCTTGCAGCTCCTCGGCGTCCCGTCCCGGCGTCTCTCTGCACTGACTGATCAGTCAGAGGGCGGCGCGCACACTATACGCGTCATCGCGCCCTCTGACCTGCACAGTCAGTGCGGAGAGACGCCGGGAAGACAGCGGCGCTCGGCGTGTGGAACGCGGACAGGTAACTATGAGATACTTATCTGCTCCCGGCGTCCCTGGCTCCTTCTCCCAGACAGATGGTCTCCGGGTGCCGCAGCCTCTTCCTCTCTCAGCGGTCACCGCTGATTAAAGGAATGAATTTGCGGCTCCACCCCTATGGGAGTGGAGTCCATTTTCATTTCTATAATGAGCGGTGCCATGTGACCGCTGAACAGGGGACGAGCTGCGGCACCGAAGACCGTGGGACGGGCAGGGGGAGCGCCAGGAGCGCCGGGACTAGGTGAGTATGCGACACGCTCTCTCCCCCTCACCCGCCGACCCCACCGCCGACCGTGACTCGAGTATAAGCCGAGAGGGGCACTTTCAGCCCAAAAATTTGGGCTGAAAATCTTGGCTTATACTCGAGTATATACGGTATCTTTATTTATTATTTAATTTGTCTTAAATGAAAAAACACAAAAATAATTGTCTTAAAGCCAAATTGGATATAATTCCACACCAAACATAAAAAAGGGGGTGGACAAAAGTATTGGCACTGTTCGAAAAATCATGTGATGTTTCTCTAATTTGTGTAATTAACAGCACCTGTAACTTACCTGTGGCACCTAACAGGTGTTGGCATGGATGTTGGCATGACATGGATTAAAATTGACTCAACCTCTGTCCTGTGTCCTTGTGTATACCACATTGAGCATGGAGAAAAGAAAGAAGACCAAAGAACTGTCTGGACTTGAGAAACCAAATTGTGAGGAAGCATGAGCAATCTCAAGGCTACAAGTCCATCTCCAAAGACTTGAATGTTCCTGTGTCTACCGTGCGCAGTGTCATCAAGAAGTTTAAAGCCCATGGCACTGTGGCTAACCTCCCTAGATGTGGACGGAAAATAAAAATTGACAAGAGATTTCAAGGCAAGATTGCGCGGATGTTGGATATAGAACCTCGACTAACATCCAAACAAGTTCAAGCTGCCCTGTAGTCCGAGGGTACAACAGTGTCAACCCGTACTATCCGTCGGCGTCTGAATGAAAAGGGACTGTATGGTAGGAGACCCAGGAAGACCCCACTTCTTACCCCGTTACATAAAAAAGCCAGGCTGGAGTTTGCCAAAACTTAAATGAAAAAGCCTAAAACGTTTTAGAAGAATGTTCTCTGGTCAGATGAGACAAAAGTAGAGCTTTTTGGGCAAAGGCATCAACAAAGTTTACAGGAGAAAAAAGAGGCATTCAAAGAAAAGAACACGGTCCCTACAGTCAAACACGGCGGAGGTTCCATGATGTTTTGGGGTTGCTTTGCTGCCTCTGGCACTGGACTGCTTGACCGTGTGCATGGCATTATGAAGTCTGAAGACTACCAACAAATTTTGCAGCATAATGTAGGGCCCAGTGTGAGAAAGCTGGGTCTCCCTCAGAAGTCATGGGTCTTCCAGCAGGACAATGACCCAAAGCACACTTCAAAAAGCACTAGAAAATGGTTTGAGAGAAAGCACTGGAGACTTCTAAGGTGGCCAGCAATGAATCCAGACCTGAATCCCATAGAACACCTATGGAGAGATCTAAAAATGGCAGTTTGGAGAAGGCACCCTTCAAATATCAGGGACCTGGAGCAGTTTGCCAAAGAAGAATGGTGTAAAATTCCAGCAGAGCATTGTAAGAAACTCATTGATGGTTACCGGAAGCGGTTGGTCGCAGTTATTTTGGCTAAAGGTTGTGCAACCAATTATTAGGCTGAGGGTGCCAATACTTTTGTCTGGCTCATTTTTGGAGTTTTGTGTGAACTGA